>NC_057804.1:650066769-650079214 GCF_018294505.1 Triticum aestivum
ATTCCCTTTTTTACGTTTTGTGTCTGTTCCGGAGCGGCGAGAGACGCCACTTTGTCCCTGCTCGGGTGGTGCCACTAGTGCCATTGAAGGGCTCGTGAAGGTTATGTTCCGTCGGATCTAGTTGGATCCTGCGGCGTGTGCAGGTGCGGTCGGTGCCGGTGTGTCGAGGTCCGTGAAGTTTCGATCTACCTACAAAAGTACATGTATCTATAAGGTGTACACGCCATTTGTTGTATTGTTTTTTTTTTTTGCATCGAACCATTTGTTGTATTTAATAGTACGATCAATCGCTCACTCCCCCTCACGCATAGTCTTCAAATACCAAAACAAGACAGATATAGTCATTTATTTTCTGAAAATTAATTGATTTCATTGATGTATACCCTAGAGCAAAGCACTCAGCATACACACAAACTTCTTGAATTTAATTTGAAAATTTCCAGGTTTCAGATACTGCATTATTCTTCTCTAATACTCATATTGATCCCAAAAAAACTGCCATTTTTGTCTCTCTCTCTCTCTCTCTCCTCTCTTCTCTCTTCTCTCTCAGCTAGCAGTACGAAGGACGGCACTGTGGCCGCGTCTCTTCTCTCACACCGGCAGGTCAAGCAGCAGGCCGATGTGGCCGCACTCGGCGCTCGAGCTGCTGGCCGCGTCGGAGCGCGCCGGCGGCGACCTCAGCACGCGCGTTGACGACCCAAACCCGAGCGTCAGCTCCAGTCCAATTTCGTCGTCGTCTTCCCGGGCCAGCTGCGGCACTGGGGGGTTCCGCTCTGCCTGGCTGACGTGCGAGGCCGCCTCAGCCTCGGCGTCCCTGGATTCTCCCCTCACCTGCTTGGCTGCCACTGCCACTGCCACTGCCACGCCGTCGTCTTCGACGTGGTCGTGGCTGCCGGCCGACTCGCCGTGGCTCGGCACGCGGTCGAGGTCACCGTCGTGCTCGCCGCGCCCGGCGCCGGAGGGGCTCTTGGATTTGGCCGTCGAAGAGGAGGACGCGCGCTTGAACATGGCGCGCGAGACGCCGAGCGCGAGCGGGCCGGCGGCGTTTGCAGGCGCAGGGACGACATTGGGCCTGGGGACATGGCGGCGGACGTCGTACGCCGCCACGAGGCCGGGATGCCTGACGGCCCCGGAGCGGACGGGGATGCGGCGGCCCTCGAAGACGGCCTGGACGGCGTCCTGGCACGCCTCCCACTGGCCCGTCGTGAAGAGCCCGGTGGCTCCGTAGACGGGGTTGGCCACCCGGCCGCACGCCTCGTAGAGCAGCGAGCGGAAGAGCGCCGGGCGGAGGGCGGGGTCGGTGCCGGCGGCGAGGAGGTTGAGCAGCCCGGCGCGGCCGTAGAACTTGGCGAGGAAGACGGTGGCGTTGGCCTGCGCGTCGGCGCCCCGGATCCAGGCCAGGCAGGGGCGGATGGTGCAGTCGTCGGCGCAGCCCTTGCGCAGCGCCCGGCAGCCGTTGCAGCTCGCCCGCATGGTCGATCGGTCGAGGTGGTTCAGTGTCTATCTTCTTCTTCTTCCGGTGAACTGGTGGTGTGGGACGGCGGAGAGACGGGAGGGTTTTATAGGTGTGTTGGCCCATGGTTTTGGGAGGGTGGGTTCGGCGCCGCTGCCAAAACTATGGGAGATCGATCATGCCGGTGCTGTGCTCCACAAAAGGAAGAAAGAAAGAAACGGATGCGGCTATTCTCTCATATGAGCAACAGTAAAATCTTCTTAAATAGTAATTTTTCTTAAAATAAATCTGGTTTTTTTGTGGTTCAAAATGCTCATGTGTGTTATGTCAGTGGCAAAAAAGACATCACGCATCACGCATTTGAGCATATTGCACCACAAAATAATCGGAATTTTCAAAAAAAATCATGCTATTTTATTTTATCTTATTGTTCACCGGGTCTAATGAGTTCGGGCTCATCCAAAGGTGCCGGTCTTCTATGATAGGAATGAGGTATTTGAAAAACATAGTTACCGCATTCAGTTTTCAACCGAATTGAATTTTCTGAAAGAAATGGATTTTAGCTGAGAAACAATAGGCGGGAGGGAGCTTTCGGTGGAGTATCCTTCCCGGGTGCCGCCGCGGTTTTCTTGGAGTGCTGTGTGCGCGTTGTATGGTAGGGGACATCCCGGCCAATCCGGGAGGGAGGGATATCGTGAAGACAGGCAGGTTGTCTGTCTGACATGAAGAGCTCATGCATTAGGTTTCAACCTCTACCTTTTCGGCCACAATTTACGCCACTTACCCAATCATGTCAAGGTGGTATCCTTTTTTTAATATTTAATAATTACAATTGTGTTAGAAAAATTATCGTGCTTCATAAAATTATTGTGTTTTAAATAATGTTCACAAATACTTTAAAAGTTACTATTTTTGAAAATAATAATTCAAAAGCAGTTTCACCTTTTAGAAAACATGTTCTCAATTTTTTTTAAAAAATATTCGCCTTTTCTAAAACTAAATAAAGGACCGACTGAAAAAAAAATGCTTTCTATACTATCCAAGTCAAGGCTACGCAATATTCCTTCAAGTCACTGCAGTACCCTGGGTTGAAAACTGAATGTTCCACAATATTCGAACCACAATATTTCACAATGCTCACTATTTCAAAAAAAAACACGAATTCAAAACATGTTCACAATTTTTTTTAAAATGTTCATGAGTTTACAAAATGTTCGCAATTTCAAAAAAGATCATGATTTTAAAATATGTTCACAGCTTTAAAAGATGTTCACGAATTTGAAAGATGTTTGCAAATTAAGAAAGAAAAGGATAAAAAGAAGAAGAAAAAAGGAAAAATAAAATCACCAATATGCTTCACATGAAAACAAACATGTACTCCCTGCTCGTGGCAGAGAAGAACCCGGAAAAAAATTGAGAAACGGAAAAAACATAAGAAAACCCCAAAAATTTGAGAACCATAAAAACTCGAAAGAACAAAAACACCATGAAAAATAATAAAATAAAATCAAAGAAAAGAAACACCTGATGAAGGAAGCGCCCAACGCGTGACACGAGAAAAATTCCCCGTGCGATTGCACCCTCCAACTAGTTGCTCCCTATATACTCAAATGCAATTATAGCAGTTGCACAGCTTCCCAACAATCATGGGCCATGGGGTACTAACATTATTACTACTAGGCCGAGTCTAATGGGCCGAATGCTAGAGAAAAGCCCAGCGAGGACGCTGCAACTTATTTTTCTCTCTAATTTTAGCTTTCATCACAATTTCTAGCTGTTCTAATACTCAGACTATATTTTTTGCAGGTTACAAAAAAGGGTTTATGAATTCTAAAAATAATTGAGGTGTTTAAAAACATTCATAATTTAAGCAAAATGCACATGAAATTTATTTATTCATATACTTAAAAAACTATTAATGTTTTTTGAAAGTTTTTCATTTTTTAAATACATATGGACTAAAAAATGTATGTGAATTTGTAAAAGAGGTTCATGGGTTTTAAAGACATGTACAAGGGTCTAAAAAATGTTCATGAATTTATATCGAATGTACAAAGGTTCATGAAAATTACAAGAAATAGTAGACTTTTTTATTTGTAATAAAATGTGAATAAATATTATACTGCACAGACTCTTCTATATTTACATATAATTTTTCTAATATTGCCGATTCATATTTGTACACCTGAGAAACATTCCTGTGTTCGTTATTTCGGTCACGCAAAGCAACGGGCATATCATCACCTCCGATAAATGATTTTGGTCTCATCCATAGCTCACAGGTGCAATCAATTACATACGGTTTCCATTGTATATCTTAAGTTGCCACAATTTCTGCAACGTGCAACCAAATTCGTCTTTGTCCCAGCTTTGGTGCCCTTGCCTTCCGAAGTCCTCACATGGAATTCAATCAAAATTGAAATATCGCCTGAGCAGTAATGGTTCCTCTGATAAAATAAAAGTTAGTTTTTTAGGTTTCAGAAGATACGAGTTGACCAGGAGGAGTCCAACATTTCTCCTCAACCCACCAACGTTGCCGCGGGTTTCTATACCCTCCATTGGTCATGCATCAAACAGGATGGCAAGGGAACCCTACATTTGTGTGTCTGGTCCAGGGTTCTTGAGATTTTTGGTGTCTGTGAAGTTGAGGCAATGGCGGTGATGGGAATAATAGTTGCTCGCTTTCTCCATGTTGATGGCCTTCCTTGGAGGGGTTCCAACGAGTTGTAGGTTGGTGTCAACCGTTGGGCACACGTACTGGTGCAATTAGTGTTTGTCCAAGGCAGCGACGTCCTAGAAAGGGGATGTCATTGCATCGTGTTTTTTCTTCTTCTTTTGTTCCATCTTTGTTCGATGAAACTCAACGAGATACAACTCAACTCCATCGTAGGACTTATGATGTTTGTGTCCTCCTCCCATGTCTTTCCGGCTCATTTTAGTTGGGCAGACCCAACACATTGATCTCATTCCCAATTTTCCAATCATAGCCAACCTTTTCTTTCTAAAAAAAGTGAACTTTTCCTACCCCTAAAAAAATATACTTTTTTCTGCAACTTGAGTGAATGATTTTTCCCTATACAAATCTCCCCCATCTTGTAAAAGAATCATGTCTCCTCACATCCGGCCGCCCTCGCTTCTCGCCGTTGTCACTCACGGCCCGCCTCACCTTCGATGGTCCTATGAGCCCTGGAGGTGCAGCGGATCCCGGTCCATCACCAGCAAGAGGGCCTCATTTCCTTTTTAGGTTTTGTGTGGTAGTGAGGCATCCATGCCCTAGAGTTGAAATAGGGTAATTTCTGCTATGTCCCTATTCCGGTGGTGCGGTCAATGGCAGTGAAAGGCGCGTGAAGGTTATGTTCCGTCATGCGTCGTGTGCGCTCATGTAGTCAGCTCATGAAATTTCGACCCACCTCCAAAAGTACATGTATCTCAAAGGTGTTTGTCTCAAAAAAAAAGTATCTCTAAGGTGTACTCACGCATATATATCCATTTATTTTTGGAAATTAATTAATAGATGTATCCCCTTGACCAAATCCCTCAGCAGAGACAAAAAGGTTTCTTGATTTAATTTAATTTGTACAGGTTTTATATAGGCACTACACAATATTCTTCTCTTCGATATCTCTATTCCAAAGGTGTCAGTATGACACGAACGATGATCCCAAAAAAACTGCCATTTTTGTCTCTCTCTCTCTCTCCTCTCTTCTCTCTTCTCTCTCAGCTAGCAGTACGAAGGACGGCACTGTCGCCGGGTCTCTTCTCTTGTCTCACACCGGCAGCCCAAGCAGCAGGCCGATGTGGCCGGACTCGGCGCTCAAGCTGCTGGCCTCGAAGCGCGCCGGCGGCGACCTCAGCACGCGCGTGGCCGGCCCGAACCCGAGGGTCAGCTCCAGATCAATTTCGCCGTCGTCCTCTGCCACCTGCGGCACAGTGGCGCTCGCGCTCTGCTCTGCCTGGCTCACGTGCGAGCCCGCCTCGGCCTCCGACGACGACGACTGTCCCCTCTTCTGCTCGGCTGCCAGCGCCTTGCCGTCGTCTTCAACACCGTGGTCGTGGCTGCTGCCGGCCGACGCCTCCTCGTGGCCACCGTCGCGCTTGGACCTGGCCGCCGAAGAGGAGGAGGAGGACGCGCGCTTGAAGCTGGCGCGGCCAGCGGGCGAGACGCGGAGCGCGGCGGACGCGCGGTCGATGCCGTCCTTGGGGATACGGCGGACGCCGTAGGCCGCCAGGAGGCCGGGGTGCGGGGCGGCCTGGTCGGCGGCGACCTGGGGGATGCGGCGGCCCTCGAGCACGGCCTGGACGGCGGCCTGGCAGGCCTCCCAGTTCCCGGTCGAGAAGAGGCCGGAGGCGCCGTAGACGGGGCTGGCCGCGCGGCCGCACGCCTCGTAGAGCAGCGAGCGGAAGAGCGCCGGGCGCCGGGCGTCGTCGGGGGCGGCGGCGAGCAGGTTGATGAGCCCCGCGCGGCCGTAGAACTTGGCGAGGAAGACGGTGGCGTTGGCCTGCGCGTCGGGGCTCCGGATCCAGGCCAGGCAGGGGCGGATGGTGCAGTCGTCGGCGCAGCCCTTGCGCAGCACCCGGCAGCCGTTGCAGCTCGCCCGCATCGTCGTCGGCCTTGCTTCCTTCTTTCCTCCTCTGAAGGTCTATCTTCTTGCTCCGGTCCGGTGAAGTGGTGGTGGTGATGGTGGTGTGGGACGGCGGGGATGGGGGGCAGGAGGGTTTTGTAGGTGGGTTGGCCCATGGTTTCGGGAGGGTGGGTTCGGCGGCGGTGCCAAAACAATGGGAGGGAGATGGATAGGAGTGGGTTCCGGAAAAAGAAACAAGAAATGGATTTTAGCATGCAAACAATCGGCGGGAGGGAGCTTTCGCTTTCGGTGGAGTTTCTGTGCGTCGTGCGGCCGCGGTTTTCTTGGAGTGCTGCGTGGTACGGGCCATCCCGGCCGGCCCACCCGGGCGGGAGGGATATGGTGGTGCAGGCAGGTGGTCTGTCTTTTTTGTTTTCTAAAAAAAAAAGTTATCTGTCTTTTTTTTTGAACATCAGTACAGACACAATCGCTCATACATACGCGCATACACTCATTCCTATGACGCACACACGCACACCCTACCCCTATAAGCACCTCCGAGAGACTGAGCCGGCATGTCATCTTGAAATTTACGAAGTCACCGTAGGCGCCTCGTCGTCGACGGGAATGTCTCCTCCCACCGAAAGTGCATCGCCGAAAATTCTGAAATAAATCCAGGAACAATGCGATCACCAGGAGTTGAACCCTGATGGGTTGGGAATACTACTGTCTCTCTAACCATACAATCGCAGGTTGGTTCGCAAAAGGTTCTATGTCTGATGTGAAGAGGGCACGCATCAGGCTTCTGCAACCTCGTCCTTTTCGACCACCATCCACGCTCCTTACCCGGGCACGTCTTGAAGGTATCCTGCATAAATGTTCATGTTTTCAAAAAATGTTGGTCTTTTTTTTGTGATATTTAATAATTTCAAATAATGTTTGTACTTTTGAAAAATATTGTGTTTCATAAAATGTTTGGGTTTTAGAAAATGTTGACAAACACTTTAAAAATGTTAGTGTTTTTGGAAAAATGTTGACTATTTTTCAGAAAACTGTTTCACGTTTTACCTTAAATGTTCTCAATTTAAAAAAAACATTTCACTTTTCTTAAAATCAAATAAAAAACCAACTCAGAAAATGTGCTCGCTATAGTATCCAGTCAAGTCGCTAAAATAGTTTAGTCACAATTTTCGGTAAAGTAGCTGCAGTACCCCGGTCAAGTCGCTGTAGTACTGGTTGAGTCGCGAATGGGCTGCCCAATCGGAGCGGGCTTGTGCGAAACAACGGCAATTTGACGCTAAACGCGTCAAATAGGATCACTCCCAACTCCCAGATTAAGTGTCACACTACATGTTTTTTTGAGCAACTGTCACACTGCATATGTGCCATTTGTTGGAGTAGCCACTTGCGTACAACTATCCCCAAGGGCCGGCCCACTACACCTTAGTACTGGTTTTATCAACCTTGGACCGAGAACGAGCATCTGTCGTTATGTATTGTTTTGTCATCTTCCTCCTCTTTTGTTTTTTTTCTTTTTGAAAATGCTCTAATTAATAGATTTGAAACATTTTAAAAGACTGTTCCTATAATTCCTAAAAATGTTCTATAAAATGTTCATCGTGTGATCGTGTGTTTGGCAAAGGATTATTGCGAGATTTTTTATTGTGTATTTTAAATAACTGTTCACATCTTTATACAAGCATGTTCATCGTGTATTTTAATTCTTCATTGTATATTAAAAATGGTCATCATGTATTAAAAAAATGTTGGTCATGTATCTTATACTTAAAAATGAGCACCATCTTTTTTAAAGATGTTTAATATGTTTTTTGGTTTGTCACGTGTTTACAATAGGACCATTGTGTATTAAAAAATATTCGCCGTGTACTTAAAAAATGATCACGGTCTTTGTAAGAAAATGCTAAGTACTCCCTCCGTTTCTAATAAGCCCTTTTAGAAATTTCAATATGAACTATATACGGATATATATAAACATATTTTAGAGTGCAAATTTAGGAACAGAGGGATTTTAATTTTACAAATATTCACTCTATATTTAAAAAAATCAATATGTTTTAGAAATATTTACTATGAATTTAAAAATGTTTAATATGTTTGAAGAGCATGCTCACTGTGTATTAGAAAGATGTTGAACATGTATTTGAAAAATGTTTAACGTGTGACATGTATTTAAAAAATGTTGAAAGTGCATTATAAAAATGCTCAAAATGTATTCTAAAATGTTGAATATGCACTTGATTTTTTTTTAATATGTACCTATTTTTTTGAAAAAAAACTTAAAGTGTATTTGTAAAGTGTCAACATGTATTTAAAGGTTTTAAGAAGAGAAAATTTTGAATAAGAACATAGAAGAAGAAGTAAAATTGACGAAACCTTTAAACTACACACAAGTTTCCCAGAACCGCTAACGCTAAAGTGTCACCGTGTATTTAAAAAGTTTAAAATGAGAAAAAAATGAATAAGAACATAGAAGAAGAATTATTATTTTTGGACAAAACCTTTAAACTACACACAAGTTTCCCAGAACAGCTAACACTAGGTGCACCTCTTATGCTCTCTACTCCCCACAATGAATCACCTAGAGGCGAGCACTTCTTCTTTCTCGCAATATATGAGATGTTACTTTTCGACCTTACCGTATCAGATTCGTATGTGCTTAAAAATCACTATTTAAGGGGTTTCCCATGCAAAGGTTATCCCTTCTCCTCTCGTAGTGACAAGTGGCGCACCACATGCGTGCCACTTGTCGCAACCAAGAGCTTTGGTGGGTTTTTCTCACCCCGCACTTGATAATGGAAGGTTGACTGTTTGTTCAGTTTTTGTAGAGTCATTCAAAATGATTTATCTCTTGGACAGTGCATCCAAATCACAAACCATTTTCACCTTGCGTTTATTGAGTCGAGATATTTGAAACTAATTCCTATGTTGATAGGATTCAATTAATTTTGTTGGTACATCTATGCTTTCAGCTAGTAGTAACTTGCGCTTCCAGTGTTATCTAAATAGTGCTCCCAATTCAAACAAAACGTGCTTCCCGATGAGGCACACTTGTGTTCCCTGTAGTGTGAAGCACTACTGCGCTGTACACGGAAGCCTTGATAAGAGAGAAGCACACTAACTCACACATGTGCTTCCCGCGAGGTGAAGCACTACTATGTTTCATATGAAAACACAAATGTGCTCCCCGCTCATGACAGACAAAATCCCCCAAAAAACCGAGAAAGAGAAAAACCTAAGAAAACCTAGAAAGATTAAAAACAATAAAAATGAAAAAAAATAAAAACCATGAAAATATAAAAGTAAAACCAGAAAAGAAAATAAAGCGCCCAACGTGCGACATGAGGTAAATGCCCCGTGTGATTACACCCTCCAACTAGTTGTTCCCTATCACATGCAATAGGAGCAGTTAGCCCCTTCTGGTATTCCCGTTATGCAAGGCGTGTGTATCTTATCGCCCGTGACAAAGGTTTCACCTATAGTGCGCAACCGTGGTTAATATGATACATATGTGGAAACATGTATGCGTCAAGGGAGAGAAACACAATTGGGATTGAGTGCATTAAGGGATATCATGATTGTCGCTAGTTGATGATTAATGAGCTTGGTATATTAGTTGTCCATAAAACGCATTATATAGCCTGTTCCTGTCCGAGTAATCTTTAGTCCAATTTTATAACTGTACATCTAACATTAGATAAATATTATACCTCACTTATTATCTTCTACATTTTTATATAGTGCTTTGATTGTAATTATTATTGGCTTGCTGATTAAATTTGTACACATGAGAATACCTCTCCCCCATCTCGGTATTTCCATTATACAAGGCGACGTGCATCTCATCTTCTCAGATAAATGTTTCAAGTCTCACTAACGGTTCATGAGAGAAATTAATATGATATATGTGTGGGAACTTATGTGAGTGCAATAAGAGATACATGAGTGAGTTTCAGGTTTTCCGCGTATAATGGGAGATCGTCTTTGTCGCTAGTTGGTGATTAATGAGCTTGGTACACGAGTTGTTCATAAAATGCTTTTATATACCCTTCTTGTCGGAGTCATCTTTAGTCCAGTTTTATAACTATACATCAGATGGTAGATAAATATTATACCTCACTTATAATCTTCTATATTTATACATAATGTTTTAATTGTAATTATTATTTGCCAGCTGATTTAAATTTGTACAACAAGAATCACTCCCTCCTTCCGGTATTTCCGTTATGCAAGGCGGCGTGCATCTCATCGCCTCTGAGAAATGTTTCAAGTCTCACTAATAGTTCATGAGTGCAGCTAATACGATATATGCGCGCGAACCTCTATGCATGCAATAAGAGACGCACGAGTGGGTTCGAGCACGTTAAGGGGGATCGTGATTATTGCTAGTTGACAATTAATGAGCTTGGTATTCAAGTTGTCCCTAAAATGCCCTGTATATTCATATTGGGGTTATCTTTAGTCCAAATTAATAACTATATACCTAATCGTAGATACATATTATACCACATAATTTCCTATCTGTTTACACATATTTTTTAATATTATACCACGCTGATTCAAAATTTCTTCATTTTTTTAGCTTATCCTTATTAAAAGGGCGGGATATGTCAGTGCGAAATTTTGGTTCCCAAACACCTCAGAGCCGTGTATTTTTTAAAAAGATTTTCTATTTTCTTAAAAAAAGTTCAAACTTTTTTATTCGAAAACTTATAGTGTTTGCTACATATGTGTAAATGTTCATCAAATGATGTGGTAATTTGTAAGCTGCGCAAAAGGACAAATTCCCGGCCCAAAAGCGAAAAACAATAAGCCAATTTTAATATACATGTTTTTTTGTGTATAAGTAATGTATGAACATATATTAACATAAATATTGTATTAATCAGCAAGTGTGTGTGTGTGCGCGCGCGCTAATACTTTTTTCGGATGTTTTTTGATGTGTATGTATGGTTTTCGGGTCTTCTTTTCTTGGGTGTGACTGATCGAATTATGGATGCAATGCAAAGTGGTATCAGTGATATATACTATTGTTGAATGGACGCTGCTGTGTTCAAAAAGAAAATGGGAGGAATGGGCGCTGTTGTTGGAAGTCCACTTCACATAGCACTGGTGCACACGCAAATAAAAGCTTTTGCTTTCTTTCTTTCTTTCTTTCTTTCTAGTAGGAGCATCTCCGATCCAACCGGGCATGTCCTCCTTTACACGCACGACCGTCCCGTCTGCCGGCGACTGTCTACATAAAGCCTTGTGCTACTTGTCACCTCCATCGACCCAAATGCCAAGTCATACACGACCATGCAAGTTCTTTCTTTCAAGCGGGCGCTTTCTAGTTTTGTTTTAATTATCGTCTCTGGGAGTTATTCTTTATCTTTATCAACGATAAGGTGATCACTGAATAGTACTGATGATCTACTATCAATACTAATAACTACTCGGTCGGTGTCTGTTGCTTCTTCATGGATTAATAAGCCCAAGAGAAGGCTGTTTTTCTCTGCTAGACATGCCCCAGAGAGACAATTTTGTTATTGCAGTACCAAATAAGGCGATTCCTAACCAGTTGCACGCACAAATTATTGCTAATTTTTGTAAGGGAAAAATGTTGAGGCATGTTTGATTTATAACTAAGTTTGCCACAGCTAACCTTAGGCAAATTGTGGCCGCCACAAAAAGGATGACAAACGAAATAGCCACCACAAGTGTGGCAAGATTTTCCCCGCAAAAAAAAAGTGTGGCAATATTTGCCAGTAAAAATGTGCTTATGCCATATGGATCATATAGATGGAAAAACGTGGCAGTGACACAAACACATGCCTAAGATGTTGCGATATGACACTAGTAGAAAAAGGACCTAATATGTGAAACATTAGTACCGGTTGGCATATGAGCCGGCACTAATGCTCCCATTAGTGTCGGTTCAAATGACTTGGCGGGAGGTGACCTTTAGTACCGGTTCTTTGGGAATCTTTAGTACCGGTTCGTGCCACGAACCGGTACTAAAGATGCTGGTGCTCGGCCAGCACCTTTAGTACCGGTTCGTGGCACGAACCGGTACTAAATAGGTTGTGGCAGGCGCTATTTTTAGTCCCACCTTGCTCCCCTAACAAGAATTTGACCACCTTGAGTATGTTACTTCTCAAACCATCCCAAGCATTTGGTCTTCATTGAACTCTATGTGTAGGATCTGTGGCTGCAATAGGAGTCTTCGCCGGTTCTTAAATCGGTGGTAGATTCCTATTGACGATTTAGATTCCATACAAAAAGATCGTTGGTGATCAATGTATTTTTTATATGTACTTCTGTGTAGCAGTAGCGCGCGTTTTGGATGAAAGGCGGTACTGATCAATGTATTTTTTCTGCGTTCAAATGCACAATTTAAAGAAGAGGAGGAGGATGAGGAGGAGGAGGAGGA
>NC_057804.1:650079626-650088225 GCF_018294505.1 Triticum aestivum
AGAAGAAGAAGGAGGAAGAAGAAGAAGAAGAAGAAGAAGAAGAAGAGGAAGAAGAGGAAGAAGAAGAAGAGGAGGAGGAAGAAGAGGAAGAAGATGAAGAAGACGAAGAGGAGGAGGAGGAGGAGGAGGAAGAAGAAGAAGAAGAAGAAGAGGGGGAAGAAGAAGAAGAAGAAGAAGAAGAAGAAGAAGAAGAAGAAGAAGAAGAAGAAGAAGAAGAAGAATAAGAGGAGAAGGAGGAGGAAGAAGAAGAAGAGTGAAATATCGAGGATGTCGCCTAGAGGGGGGGGTGAATAGGCGCTTTAAAATAATTACGGTTTAGGCTTGAATAAATGCGGAATAAACCTAGCGGTTAATTTGTCAAGCACAAAACCTACAACAACTAGGCTCACCTATGTGCACCAACAACTTATGCTAAGAAAGATAAGCAACTATATGATAGCAAGATATATATGACAAAGAACAATATGGCTATCACAAAGTAAAGTGCATAAGTAAAGGGGCTCGGGTAAGAGATAACCGAGGCACGCGGAGACGATGATGTATCCCTAAGTTCACACCCTTGCGGATGCTAATCTCCGTTTGGAGCGGTGTGGAGGCACAATGCTCCCCAAGAAGCCACTAGGGCCACCGTAATCTCCCCACGCCCTTGCACAATGCAAGATGCCGTGATTCCACTAAGGGACCCTTGAGGGCGGTCACCGAACCCGTACAAATGGCGACCCTTGGGGGCGGTCACCGAACCCGTACACTTTGGCAACCCTTGGGGGCGGTCACCGGTACCCGTCAAATTGCTCGGGGCAATCTCCACAACCTAATTGGAGACCCCGACGCTTGCCCAGAGCTTTACACCACAATGATTGAGCTCCGAACACCACCAACCATCTAGGGCGCCCAAGCACCCAAGAGGAACAAGCTCAAGGGCACCAAGCACCCAAGAGTAATAAGCTTCTCAACTTATAACTTCCACGTATCACGTGGAGAACTCAAACCGATGCACCAAATGCAATGGCAAGGGCACACGGAGTGCCCAAGTCCTTCTCTCTCAAATCCCACCGAAGCAACTAATGCTAGGGAGGAAAATGAGAGGAAGAACAAGAAGGAGAACACCAAGAACTCCAAGATCAAGATCCAAGGGGATCCCCTCACATAGAGGAGAAAGTGATTGGTGGGAATGTGGATCTAGGTCTCCTCTCTCTTTTCCCTCAAAAACTAGCAAGAATCCATGGAGGGATTGAGAGTTAGCAAACTCGAAGAAGGTCAACAATGGGGGAAGAACACGAGCTCAAAGGATAAGGTTGAATGGGGAAGAATACCCCCTCTTATAGGAGCTCCTGAATCCAACCGTTATGCTCACAGCCCGCACAGAGCGGTACTACCGCTCCAAGGAGTGGTACTACCGCTAGGGCGATAGTACCCCTTCGAAACACAATAGTGAGGAGGCAAAAAGGCCAAAAGAACCTTCGGAGCGGTAGTACCGCTCGTCCTCATGGTACTACCGCTCGACCTCACGGTACTACCGCAAATGGTAGCGGTACTACTGCTTGCGAGCGGTACTAAAAAAATACTTCTGTGCCTACTTCCGCTGAGCAAAACACGAGATTTTGGTCCGGAGCGGTACTACCGCCTAGGAGCCGTGTAGTACTGCTCTGGAGCGGTAGTAAAAAATTACATCCGCTCTAGTCGCGGTAGTACCGCTGCAGCCTTTACCAAAACAGCCACAATTTTTGCAAACGGACTCCGAATTCAACGAAACCAAGTTTGTTGGAAAGCTAACGACATGGGCTAACACAATCTTGATAGAAATATCAAGAATAAGCAAATGATAAAAGTACCAAAGGAAAATGGTGAGAACCCTTCCTCGGAAAAGACCGGTAAAACCTCCAACACCGAAAACATCATAGAAGACGCATGTGAACTCCGTTTTCGATGAACTCAAGCTTGTCATCAAGATGACCATAAGCTCTAAGACTCACAAAGAGAACCAAACAAGAACCAAGAAACATGATGCAAGGATGCAAGGGTTTGAGCTCTCTACTAACAATACGATCAAGCTACCAACTTGAGAGCCCCCCTTGATAGTACGACAAACGATCATATAACCCGGTCTCCCTACTACCACCATGAGACCGGTAAAATAGAAAACCTATCAAGGGCAAACCTTTGCCTTGCACATGGTCCACTTGAGCTAGATGATGACGATCTTGACTCCCTCAAGATGGACCACCTTTCTTGATTGCGTTGGCTCGATGAAGACTAGATGATTGCTCCCCCATAGTCCACTATGGGTGAGCCACTCTTCGGATCATCTTCACAAGTCCATTGACACCACAATGGATGGAAAGATTCAAGCACTTGATCTCTTCGTGATGCTCCACTTGAACTTGCACACGGCAATCTTGATGATGATCACCACTTGATGTCATCCTTTCCATGGGTTGTATGATATCTTCCTCTTGATGCAAGCCCATGGATACGTACCTAACCCCACATAGAACTCTCACATAGACCATGGGTTAGTACACAAAGTGCAATGGACAATGCTTACCATACCATGGGATCACTTGATCCCTCTCGGTACATCTTCTACGCTTTGTGAGTTGATCAACTTGATTCACTATTGACTTAGTCTTGATCAACCTTAAATCTTTGCAACTCTCTTCATTTGGATGATGTATTGAAGGTAAACATGAATGATCACACAACCTTCTTCTTCAAGACATGCTTGCAATAAGCTCAACACTCGCATGCCCAATCTTTGGATAATTCCTTAATAGCACCTTGGTCAACTCATAAACTCCTTGAAACCAACACATGGACTTCAAGAAAATCCTATGGACAAATCCTTCAAATATAACTCAAGACAACCATTAGTCCATAGAGATTGTCATCAATTACCAAAACCAAACATGGGGGCACCGCATGTTCTTTCAATCTCCCCCATTTTGGTAATTGATGACAATCACTTTCAAGAGAATTTATATAAGGAATTATGCTTCACTATGCAATGCAACAACCAATAGTGCATGCGTATGAGATGCAAATGCTAAGGAACAAAACCAAAGCAAGAGGAGATAACTCTCTAAACTTCTCCACAAAACTCTCTGAAACTTCTCCCCCATTGGCATCGATTGCCAAAATGGACGAAAAGCTAAGAAGACCAATATAAATTGTGGTCCTCCATAAATTGTTTATTTCTCAACAAGAGAGTGGAATGCAATACACATATCCAACGGTTAATACTTGGAGGAACACAAACTATATTGAGGCCCAAAGAATGCAAAAGAATGATATGCCACAAAGACATAACAAAGAGAGAAACAAGCAATCAAGCAATCAAAAGATACCAATTGAAGCAAGCAATCAAAGGATATCAATTGAACCAACTAGACCAAAGATCCTATGAGCCACATGAATGAAGGATATTATGATATGAGACGAGGAGTGTTCTAAAGAAACTAGAGAAGCTCCCCATGATTTGTGCACAAAAAAGAATGTTTTGTAATTGGATACAAAGTGCACAAAATAGGATCATAGCTCCCCCAAAATCAATAGAAACTTACAACAAGTGCAAGTGAGCATATAGGAAACAAAGCCTAGTACTTGCAACAAACACATGGTTGAGCAACAAGTAAAAGAGGCAACTTAAGAATGGGCTCAACCAAAATGATGTGTGTGAGTCATGGCGAAGCACTTGAGAAGACCAAAATTAGGATGAGCATTAAGCCTCAACATAGTCTTGAAAGAATGAGGCACATGGTGCAAGGCCTGTCATTCCCACACACAACTAGCAAATGGGTTCACAAGCTTACTAATAAGCATATAAAGAACTTATGCTTATGACAACCCGTGGTGAACATAGAAGATGAAAGCCTCATCAAGACGAGGGATGCCAAGATGGCAAAAGCCTCGTAACGATAAGCATGAGGAAAATAATCTTCACCACACAAGAGTGCATCAAGATGCAACGATAGAGGACACACACTCAAGGCAAAAGCTTTCATGGAGCCACCAAAGAAATAACATAAGAAAGACAAGGTGGACGTGAAAGAAAGGATATCAACTAGAGATGTAATTTCTCTCAAGTGTATAAGGTTCTATGTAGACGAAATCATGATGATATATATATATCTACAAAGAAGAATGTACACCCGAAATAGTTACAACACGAAGGAACAAGATATCCACAAGGAAGTCATAAATATACCAATAAGATATTTGCTTGACAGCATAACACTTGGCTAGATATGGTCTTATTGTATATAAATGAAGTCCAAACACACATCCATCAAGGGCATCACAACTAGCAACAAGAGATCATCGTTGGGATGCTTTGAGAAAGGAAACAAGTATCACAAGATATGAAATGAAAATCATGCCAAGATGCAACCTACACAAGGTTGAATGCAAGAGGAGAAAGCATGAATAGATACTTGTTACCGAGATATCATTGGAAGGATGTAGTAGATACCAATTGAAGGTAGATAGTAGTTCATTGATCATCCTAGCTTGACTCCAATATGCACATGGTGACAACACCTTCCTTGTGAGTGAGCCGAGCATCCAATGCATCTCCAAATGTTCCTAGAAGAACAACACAAACTAAACGGTACCCAAACTCATCGGGACCAAATAGTTAGAAACACCAATACATAGGACAAACTCCACATAAATATGTGCATATAGATATGAAAATGAATTTCATGCACATCTCATCCAAATTGAGACTAGGTGGAGTTTCCTCTATATATTGAGTCAAAGAAAGAAAGCATGCCAAATGAAATACATGAAGTAAACATGCATGCTCAAGACTTTCAAAACCCGAAACCAAAAGACAAATAAATGCCAAGTGAAAAGGATACCAAATGGAGAAATCATCACTTGGAAGATATCATTAAAGATACATCAAGGAATGAGATATTCACTGATACACACTAAACTAAAGATGTCAAACTCCCAAAGAGAGGATGGTTCCAAACAAACCAAGCTCTCAGCAAAGTTTCATGATGGCACAAAGTACCAAAAAGAAATGGCTTGTCTTCCACCAAAACACACTTGATAAGGATCACAAGAAGAGTGTTCTAGAGGAAATAGGATAGCTCCCCCACGAGTTGTGCATTATATAGGGGATTTGTATTTGAATACAAAATGCACAAGGTGGGATCACCACTTTCACTATATCTAGAAAACCCTAGACAAGAGCAAGAAATAAACAAGATCCACAAGTGGTATGGAAGACAACGGGAGTTAACACAAACCTTGGCAAGAGAAAAAGGCAAATAAACAAAAGCCAATGTAAAGATGATCAATTAAATTCTACCACACATAAGTGACTACCAATTGTCAAAAGACAAGAAGTAGATGGAAAGAATTCCCGGTGGTAGATAGCAAGGATATCCAACATCATCTTCACACCACACACAAGCAAATTGCAACTTGTAGAGCTAACATACCACCTAGGAACAAGATAATTTACAATATCAATTCTAGGTGACAATATCTCAAATGTACACATTTTCTAGGCTTGTAATATGCACTTAGCATATTACTCCCCCATAATGTGATACCAATAAGAACTTAACAAGAGGCAATAAGAGGATCCAACACGAGATAATCAATGGAATTTTTAGAATTTGAATTTCTCATGAGAGATATACCACCTAGCGACTAGATAATCTTGTAATATCAATACTAGATGGTATTCCTCATGTACACACATTTATAGGATTGTGAGGTGCACAAAGCACATCACTCCCCCAAAATGGGATGTTCCATTGATCTCTCACACGAGCCAACTAGGATACAAACAGGAAGCAAAAAGGCTCAACGCACGACGCACACGTACATGATGTGCAAACCAACACACACATACTTGATTGCTCAAGATAAGCAAGTTGGAAGCGCAACATATACAAACACATGCAAGGAACAAAACCAAAACATGCAAGGGGGCAAGTAAATTTCAAGGTAAACAATTTAAGTACAAGTTACCGCAAGGAGGCACATTGGATATAAGATAGAAACTTGATAATCCAATTGACTTGGCTTGAGACAAAGAGAATGATGAAGTCCCCTTAATTCTTCATAATGTAGCCAAGTCTCCAATGCCCTCCAACAACACCTATTGATCAAGTTTGAGCTTGTTGGTCCCCAACCAAGTTGGGTCCTAAGAGGTTAGTCACAATAGGCTTGGCAACCCAAATGGTTCTTTTCTTGACACCACTTTGAGTACCAACAAACTTGGCAAACACATTGCCAACCTTATCCTTCCCAAGAGAATAGATATCATCAATAATAATTGGGTTGGATAAGTTACCACTAGTGCATGAAGAAGCGACGTGACCTTTCTCACGACATAAGTAGCAACGTCTACTCTTCACTTTCTTCTCACTTGATTTCTCAATTTGAGAAGCATTAACTTGAGTCTTCTTGGGAAGAGGCCTTTCTTCAACTTGATGTTGAGCATGAGATTGAACTTGTGCCCTCTTACCTTGTTGCTTGACACTAATGGCCTTCTTCTTCAATGGGCAAGATCTAACATGATGCCCTTCAACTTTGCACTTGAAGCAAACAATCTTGGCCGAATTCTTGACTTGTTCTTGGCCCTTCTTCCTGTTCAACTTGGACTTCTTCTTCTTGTTGGAGTTGAATCCAAGTCCACCTTTGTCATTGGGGGATTTTTGCACACTCAAGATATTGTTGAGTGTGGCCTTCCCTTCATGACACTTTTCCAAGTCTTTCTTCAAAGAAGTGACTTGGGCCTTGAGCTCTTTGATTTCCTCTACATGGTTAGTCTCAACACAAGTACTAGAGGAAGTATAAGCTTCATCGTTAGAGCAACAAGGCAAGGAAAGCAATTCATCACAAGATGTACCAACATTGTGAGTAGATGAACTACAAGGACTAGCACATGGCAATATACTATTTTGACTAGAAGTAGTGCTAGTATCCACATGAGGCTCACTAGATGTTACCTTAGCAATCATGGCCTCATGAGCTATCTTTAGCACACTATGGGATACTAGAAGATCATCATGAGAGCTTGAGAGCTTTTCATGACTTTCTTCCAATTTCCCATAATTGCAAGATAGCACCTCAAGTTGAGTCCATAGCTCAACATTCTCCTTCAAAATGGATGCTTCACAAGTAATAGAATTAGTAGCACAAGCATCATCATTAACAACAAGAGGAGAAGGCAACTTGGCAAGCTCTTTTAAATAAGAAGCTTCAAGTTGAGCATGAGACTCGGTGAGTTTGATGAGCTCACCCTTGATGACCCTTGAGCCATTTTCGAGGTGCTCAAAATCCTCAAGGAGTCTAGCATGAGCAACTTCAAGCTTAGCATTTTTAGTTTCAAAAACATTGGCCACCTTAAGAGCTCTATCAGTAGATTCCTTCACTTTAGACAATTCTAGAGAAAAAGTCTCCTCAAGAGATTCCTTGGTGGTTTGTTCAAGTTCAAGAGCTTGAGAGAGGTCTGCAATCTCATTAGCGTAATCACACCCATGACCTTCCATTTTATCAATGGTGGCATCATGCTCCTCTAGATGAGATTCCAACTCCTCAATGTATTTCTTGCCATCAATGGCAATGGACATTATTTCCATGAAGTTGGAACGAGCAATTTTATTTTTATGAAGAGCTTTAAAAATCATTTCCCCCTTAGTTTTTAAGGAGGCAACATTATCATTCTCTTCATCATTATCCTCATCATCATTAGTATCAACATCATCGACAAGAGACATATTGGGGTACAAAGTAGGAGATACCTTTGACGCCTTAGCCATAAGGCAAAAAGCAATATATGATGATGTAGGATCCCTTGAGGCACCATTAAACACCACATCTTGTTCCATGGAGTGTTCGGTTTCCACTACATTGTTAGCACAACAATTCGAGGAAATAGATGCATTTTTATCATGGCAACAAGACATAGCAAGCATATCATCATGAGATTTAGTCAAACAATTTCTACATGATATGCAAGGACTATCAACACAAGCATGTGAAACATTTCGAGTGCTCGAAGTGTTAAAGCCCAAAGAAGGAGCATTGCAATAATATAGTGCTGAAGGATCATCCACAATAAGCATACTATCATCATTGCAATGACCAACACTACTCACCATGTCATTACCTTGTGGCAAACCACATGTAGGTGAAGTAGAAGAAGTTGAGAAGACTATACGACCGGAGGTGGAGGGAGAACAATCATCCTCACAAATCTTGGACACACCATATTTATCTTGAAGCTTCGTCCACAACTCATGAGCATCTCGGAACGGCATGAGTTGAAATATAACTACATTGCTCAAAGCATCGAAAAGCACATTAGAAGCTTGAGCATTGAGATAAGAGTTTTTCTCATCCTCTAAAGATAATCTTTGGGGATCCTTTGGAGGAGAAAAACCCATATCTACAATTCGCTCTAAATTTGGGTCCATGACCCTAAAGAGATTAAGCATGCGAATTACCTAAACATCAAAATTTGTGCCATCGAAACTAAGAGTGTCAGAGAATCCTAATCCCCTAGTCGACATCTTTACTCTCTAGGCGGTAAAGCTTAATAAAGAGATACGAGGCTCTGATACCAATTGAAAGA
>NC_057804.1:650088597-650109967 GCF_018294505.1 Triticum aestivum
CACAAAACCTACAACAACTAGGCTCACCTATGTGCACCAACAACTTATGCTAAGCAAGATAAGCAACTATGTGATAGCAAGATATATGACAAAGAACAATATGGCTATCACAAAGTAAAGTGCATAAGTAAAGGGGCTCGGGTAAGAGATAACCGAGGCACGCGGAGACGATGATGTATCCCGAAGTTCACACCCTTGCGGATGCTAATCTCCATTTGGAGCGGTGTGGAGGCACAATGCTCCCCAAGAAGCCACTAGGGCCACCGTAATCTCCTCACGCCCTTGCACAATGCAAGATGCCGTGATTCCACTAAGGGACCCTTGAGGGCGGTCATCGAACCCGTACAAATGGCGACCGTTGGGGGCGGTCACCGAACCCGTACACTTTGGCAACCCTTGGGGGCGGTCACCGGTACCCGTCAAATTGCTCGGGGCAATCTCCACAACCTAATTGGAGACCCCGACGCTTGCCTGGAGCTTTACACCACAATGATTGAGCTCCGAACACCACCAACCGTCTAGGGCGCCCAAGCACCCAAGAGGAACAAGCTCAAGGGCACCAAGCACCCAAGAGTAATAAGCTTCTCAACTTGTAACTTCCACGTATCACGTGGAGAACTCAAACCGATGCACCAAATGCAATGGCAAGGGCACACGGAGTGCCCAAGTCCTTCTCTCTCAAATCCCACCGAAGCAACTAATGCTAGGGAGGAAAATGAGAGGAAGAACAAGAAGGAGAACACCAAGAAATCCAAGATCAAGATCCAAGGGGTTCCCCTCACATAGAGGAGAAAGTGATTGGTGGAAATGTGGATCTAGGTCTCCTCTCTCTTTTCCCTCAAAAACTAGCAAGAATCCATGGAGGGGTTGAGAGTTAGCAAACTCGAAGAAGGTCAACAATGGGGGAAGAACACGAGCTCAAAGGATAAGGTTGAATGGGGAAGAATACCCCCTTTTATAGGAGCTCCCGAATCCAACCGTTATGCTCACAGCCCACACAGAGCGGTACTACCGCTCCAAGGAGCGGTACTACCGCTAGGGCGGTAGTACCCCTTCGAAACACAATAGCGAGGAGGCAAAAAGGCCAAAAGAACCTTAGGAGCGGTAGTACCGCTCATCCTCATGATACTACCGTTCGACCTCACGGTACTACCGCAAATGGTAGTGGTACTACTGCTTGCGAGCGGTACTAAAAAAATACTTCTGTGCCTACTTCCGCTGAGCAAAATACGAGATTTTGGTCCGGAGCGGTACTACCACCTAGGAGTCGTGGTAGTACTGCTCTGGGGCAGTACTACCGCTCAGGAGCCGCGGTAGTACTGCTCTGGAGCGGTAGTAAAAAGTTACATCCGCTGTAGTCGCGGTAGTACCGCTGCAGCCTTTACCAAAACAGCCACAACTTTTGCAAACGGACTCCAAATTCAACGAAACCAAGTTTGTTGGAAAGCTAACGACATGGGCTAACACAATCTTGATAGAAATATCAAGAATAAGCAAATGAGAAAAGTCCCAAAGGAAAATGGTGAGAACCCTTCCTCAGAAAAGACCGGTAAAACCTCCAACACCGAAAACATCATAGAAGACGCATGTGAACTCCGTTTTCGATGAACTCAAGCTTGTCATCAAGATGACCATAAGCTCTAAGACTCACAAAGAGAACCAAACAAGAACCAAAAAACATGATGCAAGGATGCAAGGGTTTGAGCTCTCTACTAACGATACGATCAAGCTACCAACTTGAGAGCCCCCCTTGATAGTACGGCAAATGATCATATAACCCGGTCTCCCTACTACCACCATGAGAACGGTAAAATAGAAAACCTATCAAGGGAAAACCTTTGCCTTGCACATGGTCCACTTGAGCTAGATGATGACGATATTGACTCCCTCAAGATGGACCACCTTTCTTGATTGCGTTGGCTCGATGAAGACTAGATGATTGCTCCCCCATAGTCCACTATGGGTGAGCCACTCTTCGGCTCATCTTCACAAGTCCATTGACACCACAATGGATGGCAAGATTCAAGCACTTGATCTCTTCGTGATGCTCCACTTGAACTTGCACATGGCAATCTTGATGACGATCACCACTTGATGTCATCCTTTCCATGGGTTGTATGATATCTTCCTCTTGATGCAAGCCCATGGATACGTACCTAACCCCACATAGAACTCTCACATAGACCATGGATTATTACACAAAGTGCAATGGACAATGCTTACCATACCATGGGATCACTTGATCCCTCTTGGTACATCTTCTACGCTTTGTGAGTTGATCAACTTGATTCACTATTGACTTAGTCTTGATCAACCTTAAATCTTTGCAACTCTCTTCATTTGGTTGATGTATTGAAGGTAAACATGAATGATCACACAACCTTCTTCTTCAAGACATGCTTGCAATAAGCTCAACACTCACATGACCAATCTTTGGATAATTTCGTAATAGCACCTTGGTCAACTCATAAACTCCTTGAAACCAACACATGGACTTCAAGAAAATCCTATGGACAAATCCTTCAAATATAACTCAAGACAACCATTAGTCCATAGAGATTGTCATCAATTACCAAAACCAAACATGGGGGCACCGCATGTTCTTTCAAAGAGGAAGAAGAGGAAGAAGAAGAAGAAGAGGAGGAAGAAGAAGAGGAAGAAGATGAAGAAGAAGAGGAGGAGGAGGAGGAGGAGGAAGAAGAAGAAGAAGAAGAAGAAGAAGAAGAAGAAGAAGAAGAGGAGGAAGAAGAGGAAGAAGAAGAGGAGGAAGAAGAAGAAGAAGAGGAGGAAGAAGAAGGAGAAGAACTAGTTTATTTTTAGTAAATGCTTTGTTGAACTAGTTGAATTAATATATATATAGAACTAGTTTATTTTTAGTAAATGCTTAGTTGAACTAGTTGAATTAATATATAGAACTAGTTTATTTTTAGTATATGCTTAGTTTGAACTAGTTGAATTAATATAACTAGTTTATTTTTAGTAAATGTTTAGTTGAACTAGTTGAATTAATATATATATAGAACTAGTTTTTTTAGTAAATGCTTTAAACTAATTGAATTAATTTAACTAGTTTATTTTTAGTAAATGCTTAGTTGAATTAATAGAAGTAGTTGAATTAATTGAATTAGTAAGTGATTAATGTTTCGCCTAATATGAACATAGGAAATGTCGTCTGACGATGGAAAAAATTTCATTATGTGCGAATACTGTGAAGACCAGCGCGGCCAGTGCGACAAAAATTTCCTTGTTGATGGTAGGCGATTCAACATCAAGCTGGATGAGACTTTCGAATTCGATACAGTAATTCACAATGACAAGTCTGTTTTCGTAATTAAGCATCACTTATATATGCTTCATTTGCCTGACTTATAATTTTTAATTTTCACTATTTTACTAGCGCATCCCGTGCCATGCAAGAATTTTTGTCTTGGATAAGATAGGTTTCAAAGATATGGAAACTATGGAGGTAAAGAGAGCTTACCTGAAAACTGAGCATGATGGTTATACTTTCAATGTCAAAGTATGCAATTCACACACGTACACCTTTTTGAATGCAAAACTTGGCAAGCACTATGCAAGGCTTATGCATTTGAGCCTGGTATGGTTATCACCTTTGATATTCGTCTGGAAGATGATATTGAAGGTAATAGAGACATATGGGTCGATGTGCAGACGCCTCCAGTTCTACCATTATGTGAGTTCTTCTCAACTATATTTTTGTCTTTGATTTACTTATTCAAAAATAACTGACAACTAGTTTCTATTGACAACTTATCTCCATTCAACCAAACATGTCCGGCGCTTGGTAGACAGGACCTACTACTGTCCCGAAGCTGAACTAAACTGCGAGGAGATAAGTCATTATGTTTCATGGCTTGAGGATCTTCATACTGTCAAGACAAATTTTCTTCCTGCACTTAGAAATGTTAGTACTCAAAACATGCGACCAATAGTGATGGAATTGAACTACGGTCACATCTATTTATGAATGATGGTAAGATATTTACTATTTGTCCTCAGTGCATATTTTGCATACATAATTTTTTTTGCTAAACTTTCATTGCTAAGTATATTAATTAAGTACTATACAATGTTCTTCAACAGGGACTCCCGATGACAGTTGTGCCTCAGGGGATCGAGACTAAAGGTCAGATGTCAATTGTTAGCTTACGGCCAAGATATCCTGCATTGCACATGAATGCATTCAGGATTTTTAGAAGCGATGAATGCTTAATAGTGAAAGATTGGAGGAAAATTGTTAATGATCGCAGAGAAGTACTAGGGGGCAGCAATGAGAAGCGCATCCCACGATTAGGAGACAGGTTCATCGGCATGCTCCAGTATGATCAATCAGGAGAGTTATACATGTTCTATGCTATTTTACCAGAGAGAGAGTAGCTAGCAGGAGTGATTTAGCTAGTCCTTCATGCTGCTCTTAATTAGTACTTGTCCTTTTATGTCCGTGTTCTTCGTTCTGAACTTAAGTGATTTGCTTTTGTGGTGTTATATATGAACGCTTATAATATCATGACAATCATGTTGAACTCGATCGATAATATTTTTGCTTCTGGTACAAGAGTGAATGTTTCTTCTTTAAGCTAGTAATGCTGGTGGTGATTAGATAGCTATAGTTAATTATTATATCATTTAATGAAAGAAACCGCAGATTAGTTTCAGCTGGATGGATCCTACCTAAGTGATCAAGTATATGCCATATCCGTATATATTATAGTTGATCAAGTATAATATGGATATGGCATATACTCTAGCTAGCTAACTATATATAGAGATATCCAATAATGCATCCAGTCGAAACTAATCCATGGTACTTTCATCTTATGATTTAACAACTCATTATAATGTAAAACAATCACTAAATTAAATTGAAAACACAAAATTAAAGAAAAAAACACCCAAACATTTAGTACCGGTTGGTGTTACCAACCGGTACTAATGCCCTCCACGCAAACGGGTCTGGCTCGTGCCACGTGGTGGCACTTTAGCGCCGGTTCGTGACGAACCGGTACTAAAGGGAGGGAACCTTTAGTCCCCACTCTTTAGTGCCGGTTGGCGAACCGGCACTAAAGCCCGTTACGAACCGGCACTAAAGGCCGGTTCTGCACTAGTGTGACTAGGCTTAGACGTGGCAATTTGAGGCTACAAACCAAACATGCCCTTGATGTATTTGAGACTGACGCGGTTGATATTGATGTATTTGATTGCGTCGAGTCTAATGGGGCCGTATATACATTGCAAAACTTTTTTTAAGGCATATACATTGCAAAACTTGGGACGTTGTCCCGGACTTTATTCTGCATTCTTATGTAAATGATCTTGCTCTTATTTGATGAATAAAGTTTTAATGCTCAAAAAAAAAAGCCTAGAAATTGTCTGTAGAATGACGATGGCCGTATATACATTTCCGAAAGCTAAGCACTAAACTGATTTATCCCATGGAATGATGATGGAATCCTACGCCACAAAGCAACCAGCACACGCAAAAGCTCTTTCTCCTTGCCTTTTCTTCTTGAAGTCGAAGGTACTAGACTCGTACACAATCTCCATTCAATAATACATGACGTCCCTATATATCTCTGTCTACAAGCTAACAAAAGATTACTTAAATTCATTTAGGTGCAACTAAGTCGCGCCATTGGTTTTTCCACGAAAAATAGATTTGGCATATCATTTGACCTACAAATATTTGGAGCAAGACGCGCAAAGTAAAAAATTTCTCGTGCATTCTTAAACAGAAGTGCTTGCTAGAAAAGGTAGCTACAACGTCAGTGCAATGGGAGCCAGCTAGAATCCCACGGTGGCGACGCGGCGGTGACTTGTGAGACGAGTTCTTCAGTGCAGTGCCTTTAGCTTAGCACGGCTCTTCCATCTTCGGCCGCCTACATATACTCTTCCAATTGTATCTCAGCCTGTGCCAAAGAATCCACACGGATCGATCGCACATGGCCGCGGCGGCGCCGCCCCGGCGCATCGGCAGGTCTACCGTCCACATGGACGGCGGCGGCGCCGACAGGCCGACGCCGGCGATTGATGGTGTAGGCGGCACGTCCTCTGGCGCCGGGGCTGGGCGGCGGCCGGGCATCGACCTCTTCTCGGGGCCGGTATGTGCCGCCGTGTTCGTCTCCTTTGCGCTCTGCATCGTCGCCTTCTGCGTCTACTCCTTCCTCGCTCGTCGCCGCGCCATCTTCGACGCCCGCCGCAGGTTCCTCGGCCGCGTGCGCGACAACTTCAACCGCCTCTCCGAATGGTCAACCGACGGGCCAGTGCCACGGTCTCCTCCAGCAGCGACACCTCCAGCATCAGTGACAACGGCCGACCGCGTTGACGAGCCACCACCTCCAGTAGCGACCACACCCCCCGGCTGTGACGTGCCACCGCCGCCTCCAGGAGCGAGAACGGCCACCTGCGATGACATGCCACCGCGTCGTGGACCAGCGCCGGCCCGCCCTGCACGGGGAGACACCTCCAACTCTCGCCTCGGTAACTGCCCGGTGTGCCTCGAGCCATTACATGGGCGTACCAACATTATGGCGGCGCATGAGTGCGCCCATGTGTTCCACGCGTCTTGCATTGAGCCATGGCTCCACAACAGGGGCTCCTGCCCCGTGTGCCAGTACACCGCCATCCCCACCTCCATCCCCATCCCTGACCCCGCCTCCGCCTCCACCTCCACCTCCATCGGCGACTGTCCGGTGTGCCTCGAGCCCTTGCTCCTTGATTGTGGCGATGTCAGGGCGGCACATGCTTGCGGTCATGTGTTTCACTCGTGTTGCATTGAGCCGTGGCTCAACCAACAAGGCTCATGCCCCGTGTGCCGGTGCACTGTCAACTCAACCTTCATGTCCACCTCCACCTCCATCCCTACCCCCACCACTACCTCTACCACCAACTCCACCCCTATCTCCGACACCATCGGCTACTGCCCGGTGTGCCTTGAGCCTTTGCGTGCTGGTAGTGGCGACATCAGGGCGGCACACGCATGCGGACATGTGTTCCACTCACGATGCATTGAGCGGTGGGTACGTCGACGGGGCTCATGCCCTGTGTGTCGGTGCACTGTCCGCTTCAACCCCAACTCCACCTACAACCTCACCTCCATGTCCACCTCCAACCCCACCACAAACACTAACCCCACCTACATCCCCACCTCCATCCCCACCCACACCCCCACCCCAAACTCTACCTCCAACTCCGGCCCCGTCGGCGAATGTCCGGTGTGCCTCGAGCCCTTAAGCGTTGGTGGTGGCGACATGAAGGCAGCTCATGTATGCGGCCACGTGTTCCACTCCCGCTGCATCGAGCGTTGGCTACGCCACCGCAACTCCTGTCCCGTGTGTCGTTGCACTGTCACGTGCAGTCACAACCCGTGAAACTAAGTAGCATCTGCTACTACCAGTGGTGGTGCTTCCAACCCCCAAGAGACCGTGGTCCTAGTGATTGTGGAACAAACGGGAGAATAGGGGCACTAGAGCCGACGATGGTGATATGCAAAGATCCATGATCACTTGAGCTGAACTACTCAGTGGCTAAGACAACATGCAACAATATTGGTAATGACAACGAGTGTGACAGTTTGCCAGTAAACAATTATATTGTACGGTTGTTTTTTTGCTTTGGAATGAGAGCTTGCTTAGACATAGTAGATATATTTCATTTATATTCTGTCATTTGTTCAGTGACAGAAAATTCTTTTGTTATTGGTGTTATATAGAGTTTGCTACAATGTAAACCAAACCATAGAGATAAGGGTTTGGAATTCGATTTGATTCTTTTATTGTATCTCCTCTCAAGCCTTGTAATCTCTGGATGTAATTTGTTGCATATATAAATAACACACACACGTCCCTGCTAAGAGGCTTACGCTTCAATCCCACCGTTCAACCAAAACTTTACAGTTTGTTCAGTGCAGATCATGAGACTGCGTTAACAATCCAAGAGACAAAACACATGGCAAAATTAAAGTTTCTAGAGATTAATCTCATTGGTAATTTATTGCATTACAATGTAGTTGGATTAAAAGTTTCTATGATGGCACATCGGCATGGTAATGGAGGCCACAGAAAAATAATGGAGAAATTCAACACTAGTTTCAGAAACTAGCAAAACATACCCCTAGCGAGTAGTACAAAACTAACCACTCCTCTCCTCTAGTAGACAACTTCTGTTTGTTTTTCTTTTTCCGTTCTAAAGACCTGTCAGATTATGCTGTAAGCTCAGACGACCTCGCGATGGGCGCGCGGCACAGCGGGCACTTGCTAGCCCCGCGGAGCAGATCGCAGGCACACTTTGCACAGGTGCACATGTGCCCACACATGAAAACGTTAGCAGAAGATGAACCAATGTCACATTGTGTTTCTGAGCAAGTCTCTGCAACTAACCTTAGTGGACCAATGCAAATAATCTCATTGATAACTTGGTGAATACTACATAATATTCGAGGACGATACCTTCGAAACTTAGGAACTTGACAAACCTGGTCAGTTTCGATCTGTTGACAAACTGATATAAGTTCCAATTAACATATGATGTACTGATATGGATACCCTGCAAATTCATGTGTTGATTGTATTGACTCTCATTGGCCGTGTATGTATGACTGAACTTGGATGGCAAGAAGCCTCGTAATGTAGAGTTTTAATTTATCTCTTAAATCGTACATGTAGTTCTAACATGTACACGTTATGTGCATTTAGGGCCTCTTTTCGCTAGATTTAATAACACAGGAATAAAAGAACACAAAATATGATAGGATTAAGTGTTCAAAATAGGTGATTGTGAAAACACAAATATCTGCAGCATTGGTTGTTTGATCCGTGGGAATAGGAAAGACACAAGGATCCAAAAAATCATGATTAACTTAAGGTCAAATCATATGCAAAGTAAGAATAATTAATATTATATGCGACTTCGTCCATTCCATAGTGTAGTACGTATAAATTTTCTGAAAAGTCAAACCAACCAAACTTTGACCAAGTTTAAAGAGAAAACTATTTATATATACAATTTCAAACATATACAACATGAAAATATAATTGATGATGTATCCAATGATATGCATTTGGTATTTTAAATGTACATATTTTTGTCTATAAACATGGTCAAAATTTTTAATGTTTGACTTCCGAAAATAATCTATACGCACTACATTATTGAATGGAGGGAGTACTTATTACCATTACCTTATTCTTTTTGCATAAAAATGTAAAAGAGGTTTGTGTCCCTTTGTTTCAAAGGATTTTTTAAGGAATTTGGAGGATTCTAATCCTAAGGATTTTTCCTACGTGGGTCGTTTGACAGTAGGATTACAATCTAACATAGAAATCTTCCGTTACCATTCATTTGCGCAAGTTTTCATAGGACAACTTCCATCCGCTTCAGCCTCATGTAAAGAATTCTACGTCTTTTTCATGCACAATCAAACTCTCATACTAATCCTGCAGTATTGAAGATGAGTAGATGACATGCCGTTCCATCAGTATGTTTTTTGTATTCATGTACTTTATAAATCCTATATGAATCCAAGGGGCCCTTGGGCTTGGGATTCTAAATTTTCTTTGTTTTCTATGAAACACAATCCAAAGGAAAACTTCCTCCACTTTTCATATTCATTAAATCAAATAGATGAATAGTGTCATCATAGAAGAAAAAAAATCGATTCCAACGTTTTCCCTTCACTTTTCCGATGAGTGAAAGAGGCTCTTAATAGGCACAATCAGGAGCAAAACAAATCAGATTTAGTAATTTATTTTGGGATGAGTTTCCTGGAATAATCATGGAAGGACCACATAACACTCAGCACACGCGAAAGCTCTTTCTCCTTGCCTTTTCGTTCTGAAGTCAGAGCTACAAGACTCTTTATACTATCTCTGTTCTTTATTGCATGACGTCTTAGTAAAAAGCATAGCCGTCAGAAAATCCCTATGTTTATGTCAACAAGCTAACATGAGTAACAATCAGGTAAATATCGCACCATTGGACAGATTTAGCATATCATTTGACTTACGTATATACGCGTACTAATATCTACAGCAAAACGCGCAAACTAACAAAGTCGTATATACCTCAAAACGATTTTTTTTTTGTACTACTTAGAAAAAGTAGCGGGCGCTACGACGTCGTCAGCCACCTCAATGCGATGCGAGCCAGCTGCACTCCGACGGTAGCAACACGGCGGTGACTTTGCTTGTAAGACGAGTTCTGCAGTGCCTTTGGATCATATACTTGAAATAATGGCTCTTCGACATGTTCTCCGGCAGCTCCATCGTCTTCCCACCTATATATACGAGCTAACTTGCTAGCTACCCTTCCATTTGCAGCTCAGCTGGTCCGAAAGGATCCACGGATCATACATGGCCGCGGCGGCAGGTCGAGCGTCCACATGGATGGCGGCGGGGCCAACAGGCCGACGTCGGCGATTGATGGTGCTGGCGGCACGTCCTCCGGGGCAGGCGCCGGGCAGCGGCCCGGCATCAACCTCTTGTCGGGGCCGGTATGTGCCGCCGTGTTCGTCTCCTTTGCGCTCTGCTTCGTCCTTGTCAGGACAGGAATTCTTCAGACAACAGTTAGAAACAACACAGTACCGTTTCATTTGCCGGCGCGCCCTACAACCGTCGATCGAAGATCCTACGGCTCCAGCGAGCGTACCGTTTCGCTCACAAGTCGCCCGCTCGCAACCGTTGATCTCGAGATGAACGGCTGAAGTAGTTTTTCTCCTTTTAAAACTTTACTGTAACTCTGTGATTGCTGAAGCTGTCACTTTCTTGCTTTTTACCTGCTCGAACCACTTTATAAACCCTCCTCCGGCTTGTGGAGAGGGCATTCTGGATGTTTCTGGGCTTGGCCCTAAAGCCGTCGTGTTCCGGTTGGCGAACCCTAGTTTTGTGGCTCAGATCCACCCGCAATCAATCCCCAAGTTCTCCCGAATTGTGTCGATTTTCGGTTGCATTTTCTGAATTTTGGCGACAGTTCATAGTTCGGTCCTGTCAAGTGGTATACAGAGCAAGGATTTTCCTCGGAGGCGGCGTCTTAGCGGACTCCAGATCGGATCTGGAGGAGGCTGGGCGGCGGTGTGAAGCTGGGCGTGGACGGCGGCGGTAGACGAATTCGGAAGCAGGATCGGACTGGTTAGTGGTTTCTGAAGAACTCTTCTTCAGTGTCAAATCCCACCCAACCCTTCCCTCCAGTGCATCTTTTTCCTCTCTCCGGCGACGGCAAGGGGGAATCAGACGAGGTCAGGTTTCCGGCACACCAGAGTAAAATCCCTCCCTCCATTCCCTAGACCTATTCGGGCCAGTGAGCAAGTCTTGGATGATCAAACCGCCTGGACCGATGGCGAAAGAGGACGATACAGTAGACACTGCATCACTAGAACTCGAATCTCTGCAGCTGGATATCAAGACCTTGAGGGAAAACAGAGAGGATGACAAGAAGGAATTCTATGATTTCACTGAAACAGTCAACAGGAACTTTGCTAGCATCGACAGAAATTTCAAGAAGATACAGGCGAGCCTGAGAAAATTAATTGAGGAAGATAAACCAGAGGAAGAGGATGAAGATCCCAGCCCTCAGTCTGGTCGTGGGAGTACAATTCCTCCGGGCCGGCCTAAGCAACTATCCACTGCAAACCAAGGGGAACGAGTGAGAGAAACAGTAGCTGGATCTGCTGTACTCATTGACAAAACTACAGGAAAAGAGTTGAACTTGGATGGCACTCCCAAAGGGCCGTACAGACATCCCAACCATACAGCAAACAAAGTGGAAATGGGCACCCCTCAGAGCAATATTGCACCACATCAGGGAGCAATCCAAGCAGTTGAAGAGATTCTAGAGGAAGGGACACGACAGGAAACACAAAGAGTTCGCCCACTGCATAACGATGTGCGCAGGAATATTTTGAGTGTCAAACCTGCCAAACTCAACATCTCTGAGTTTGAAGGCACTGATGCAGACTCTTGGATACAAAACATTGAGCAGTTTTTCGAAGCTTCCAGAACACCCTTGGAGCAAAGAACTGAAATTGCGGTATCTTATCTGAAAGGAGAAGCAATACAGTGGTGGAGAGGGCAGGTTTTCTAGTGGCAAACATGCCCTGGCACAGATTTTGCTCTCACCTGACTGACAAATTCGCAGTAACATCGATCTGTGAAAATGTTAAAGCTTTTCACAGTCTCACTCAAACCAGTACAGTGGCTCACTACATTTCTGCTTTTGAGCAAAACATGAACCTTATGAGAAGAGACAATCCTGCAGTGCCTGACAGTTACTACATGCACAGTTTCATCTCAGGGCTGAATCCCTACATTCAGAGCCATTTGGAATGTCACAAACCTGAAAATATGCAGAAAGCCATGTGGCTTGCTAGGAGGATAGAGAAATCTTGCCCCACTCCTACCAGCTACAAGAACTCCGCCTCTTATTACAAGAAACAGAGCACTGTTGAACTTACTAAACCAACAGCCCCTCTTGTCACTCCGGCAGCTACCATCATACAACAAGCTCGAGAAAAAGGAATTTGCTACAAGTGTAGAGAGCCCTAGTTCCCTGGGCATAAGCAAGTGTGCAAAATGTCACAGAAAGCACAGATTCAAGCACTACAAGAGCAAAGCAATGTTAACCCTGATGTTATATACATTGTGGATGCAGAGGATGAATAGTCTGACACTGAAGAGAACAACACTGATTCACAACAGCTCAAAATATCCATGCATGCTGCACATGGAACACCTGATGAGCAACCCAAGCATACTTTCATTGTACAAGTTCAGATTGGTGCAACTATGGCCCTGGCACTTGTTGACAGTGGAAGCACAACTACCTTCCTATCTCCTCTGCTAGCTTTGAGAGCTGGGTGTGACTTAACACCAGCTAAACAAGTTAAAGTAACTGTGGCAAATGGAGGGGCACTACTAAGTGATTTTTCTTGCATTCAACAAGAATACAACATACAAGGACAATCTTTCTGTTCTGATTTCAGAGTGCTGAAACTCACTGGCTATGATACGATATTGGGAGCTGATTGGATGTACAAACACAGTCCTGTCACTTTTGATCTCCCCAATATGACACTGACAATCAAAGCTCAGACAGGGAAAATGATCACTTTCATAGATGAAACTTTACCCACCAAACCATGCTCTCCAACCCTACAAGAAATGGATCACCTTCTAGATGACATGTTGTCTGGAGCCCTACTGTGGATGCAACCTGTCAGTGGACAGTGAAATCATGGAAGAAAATAAATCTGAAATATCTAAACTTCTCAATGATTTTCAGGATGTTTTTAAGGAGCCAGCTGGCCTGCCTCCTCAAAGACCTTGTGATCATGCAATTAACTTAGAGCCAGGAGCTCCTGTCATAAATCAAAGATGTTACAGAATGCCACCCCATCAAAAGGATGCAATGGAATAGATCATTAAAGACCTCATTCAGAAGGGAATAATTAGATTAAGTAGTAGTCCTTATTCCTCTCCTGCAATCTTAGTCAAGAAAAAGGACCTCACTTGGAGGCTGTGTGTGGATTACAGGAAACTGAATGCTTATACTATTAAGAACAAATATCCAATTCCAATGATTGAGGATCTCATTGATGAACTACATGGAGCAACTATATTCACCAAGATTGACCTCAGGAGTGGATATTACCAAATCAGAATGAAAGTGGGAGATATTGAAAAAACTGCTTTCAACACACATTTGGGCCTATATGAATTTCTGGTAATGCCATTTGGAGTGACCAATGGGCCCCCATCTTTCCACCAACTAATGCATTCAGTATTGGGACCATTACTCAGAGAATGTGTTCTGGTTTTCTTTGATGACATCTTAGTGTTCAGTAAATCCTACAGAGAACACTTGAAACATTTAGCCCTGGTCTTCCAAGCACTCAGGGAACATCAATTGTATGCAAAAATGTCTAAGTGCACATTTGCACAAAAGAAAGTTGAATATTTGGGATTTGTCATTTCTGCTGAAGGAGTTGCCACAGACCCTGCTAAAGATGAGGCAATCACCCAATGGCCAACACCAGAAAATGTCACTCAACTCAGGAGTTTCTTGGGACTGACAGGGTACTACAGAAGGTTTATCCAGAATTTTGGTATTATCTGCAGACCATTGTTTGATGCATTAAGAAAAGATGCTTTTACTTGGTCTGAGAAACAAGCTGCAGCTTTCAACACTCTGAAAACTTGCATGACACAAGCCCCAGTTCTAGCATTACATGACTATTCATCTCCATTTGTTTTAGAAGCAGATGCTTGTGGGTATGGAATTGGAGCAGTTTTAATGCAACAAGGGAAACCCATAGCTTTCCTAAGTAAATCCCTGGGTCCCAAAGCAGCTGGATGGTCCACCTATGACAAGGAGGCCCTGGCCATCATTGAAGCTCTTAAACAATGGAAACATTACTTTGCTGCTTCCTCAATCATCATAAGAACTGATCAGCAAAGCCTTAAACACATCCAGGAACAGAAAATCACTGAAGGAATTCAACATAAATTGCTCATTAAGCTCTTGGACTACAAGTTCAGAGTGGAATATAAGAAAGGGAAAGAAAACATAGTAGCAGATGCTCTGTCTAGAGTGAAATATGCTCTGCTAACCTTATCCACTACTGCTGCAGTACCTGTTTGGATTAAGGAAGTGGTCAACAGCTACAACAATGACAGAAAGTGCTCTGACTTACTTACTGAATTAGCTGTTGCTCCTAAGGGACATCCACCTTACACTCTTACAAGTGGAGTGTTAAGATACAAAGGAAAAATTCTCATTGGCAATAACAATGAGCTGAGGAAATCACTGCTGCAAGCTTTTCACACTTCTGAACTGGGAGGACACTCAGGGGAAAGAGCTACTTACCACAGACTGAAAATTCTATTCACATGGACTAGAATGAGGAAAGCAGTGCAACTATTTTTGCAACAATTCCCTATGTGCCAAATCAACAAAGCTCATCATTCCCCTTCTCCTGGTTTATTACAGCCCCTACCAGTTCCTGACTTTGCTTGGACACACATATCCATGGATTTTGTAGAGGGCTTACCTGAGTCTGACAACAAAGATCTCATTCTAGTGGTGGTGGATAGGTTCACCAAATACTCCCATTTCATTGCCCTCAAACATCACATTACTGTGAAAGTTGTAGCACAAGCCTTCACTGACAATGTTTTCAAACTGCATGGTCTCCCTACTGTCATTGTCACTGACAGGGACAGAATTTTCACAAGTCAGCTGTGGCAACAGTTGTTCACAAAAATGGGAGTGAAGCTACATCTGAGCACTTCCTACCACCCTCAAACGGATGGCCAAACAGAAAGAGTGAACCAATGTCTGGAAAACTACCTGAGATGCATGGCATTTGCTCATCCAAAGAAATGGCACAAGTGGCTGTCAATGGCTGAGTGGTGGTACAACACAAGCTTCCACGCCTCACTCAAAATGACACCATTCCAGGCATTGTATGCCAAACCACCCCCTCTTATTGCGGAACTCATGCTACCTCCACCTGAAGGGGATGACACTCAAGCAGAACTGGACAGAGATGCCATTGCCCAACAAATCAAAGGGAACCTCCTGAAAGCACAAGAGAGAATGAAATATTTTGCTGACAGAAAAAGGTCTGACAAACAACTTGAAGTGGGGGACATGGTATATGTCAAGTTGCAACCCTACAGACACACCAGCCTAAGCATCCACAGGCACTTAAAACTGCACTCCAAGTGCTATGGACCCTTCAAGATTCTTGAGAAAGTTGGATCTGTGGCATACAGGTTACTCCTCCCAGCTGATTGCAAATTACACCCCACCTTCCACATTAGTCAGCTCAAGAAACATCTTGGTCCAGACGTAGTACCCAATTCCAAATTGCCACTACTGGATGAAGAGGGACACATTCTCATTCAACCTGAAGCTGTTCTGCAAAGGAAGTTAATTCCCAGAGTCCAGGGAGACATTAGCATACCTGTCGTTCAGTGGCTGGTGAAATGGACAAATCTGGCTGCAGATAAGGCGACATGGGAAGACGCTGCTTTTATCCAAAAAGTTTTTCCAGGTTTTCAGCCTTGAGGACAAGTCTGTTCTCGTCGGGGAGGAATTGTCAGGACAGGAATTCTTCAGACAACAGTTAGAAACAACACAGTACCGTTTCATTTGCCGGCGCGCCCTACAACCGTCGATCGAAGATCCTACGGCTCCAGCGAGCGTACCGTTTCGCTCACAAGTCGCCCGCTCGCAACCGTTGATCTCCAGATGAACGGCTGAAGTAGTTTTTCTCCTTTTCAAACTTTACTGTAACTCTGTGATTGCTGAAGCTGTCACTTTCTTGCTTTTTACCTGCTCGAACCACTTTATAAACCCTCCTCCGGCTTGTGGAGAGGGCATTCTGGATGTTTCTGGGCTTGGCCCTAAAGCCGCCGTGTTCCGGCTGGCGAACCCTAGTTTTGTGGCTCAGATCCACCCTCAATCAATCCCCAAGTTCTCCCGAATTGTGTCAATTTTCGGTTGCGTTTTCTGAATTTTGGCGACAGTTCATAGTTCGGTCCTGTCAGTCCTCTTCTGCGTCTACTCCTTCCTCGCTCGTCGCCGCGCCATCTCCGCCGCCCGCGGCAACTTTGCAAGGCACATAAGCGAAATCGACACGGGCCATGAATTTCGAACGGCCAGCCCACATGCCGGTGCCGGTGCCGCCGCCGTCTCCAGCAGCGATGACGGCCGACACGCATGACGTGCCACCGCCTCCTCCGGTATCGACAACGCCCCCTCCAGCAGAGACAGCCTCGAGCTCACAGGAAGCCCACTCCAACTCCACCTCCAACTCCGGGCCGGGTAACTGCCCGGTGTGCTTCGAGCCATTACATGGCGGTAGCAACATCATGGCGGCTTACGCGTGTAGCCACGTGTACCACACGCCGTGCATTGAGCCGTGGCTCCGCCAAGGAGGCCCTTGTCCCGTGTGTCGGTGCCCTCTCAACTCTACCTTCACCTCTAGCCACGTCCCCATCTCCACTTCCAACTCCAACCCCACCTCTACCCCCATCCCCACCTTCAACTCCAACTCTCGTGCTAACGCGCCACCACTTCCTCGAGTAGCAACAACGCACTCCCGCAGAGACGTGCCACCGCTTCCTCGAGCAGCCACGACGTCCTCCCGCATAGACATGCCATCGCCTCTCCTAGAAGCAACATCGTCCTCCCAGATAGACATGCCACCGCCTTCTCGAGCAGCGCAGCCCCGCCGCCCACAAGGAGCCAACTCTAACACCGCCACCAACTCCGGCCTCGGTAACTGCCCAGTGTGCCACGAGCCATTACATGGGCGTACTAACGTCATGGCGGCGCATGCTTGCGCCCACGTGTTCCATGCGTCTAGCATTGAGCCATGGCTACACAACCGAGGATCCTGCCCCATATGCCAGTGCACCGCCAACCCCACCTCTGATTCCACCTCCACCCCCAGCTCTAACCCCACCTCTACCTCCACCCCTAGCTCTAACTCCACATCTAGCCCAATCGGCGATTGTCCGGTGTGCCTCGAGTCCTTGCTCGTTGTCGGTGGTGACGTCAGGGCGGCTCATGCGTGCGGCCATGTGTTCCACTTGCGCTGCATTGAGCCATGGCTCCACCAACAGGGTTCGTGTCCCGTGTGCCGATGCACTGTCAACTCAACCTTCACCTCCACCTCTACCCCCAACACCACCTCTACCTCTAATTCCAATTCCATCCCTATCTCCACCATCACCTCCAATGCCATTGGCAATTGCCAGGTGTGCCTTGAGCCCTTGCATGCTGATAGTGGCGACATCAGAGCAGCTCACCTGTGCGGCCATGTGTTCCACTCGCGATGCATTAAGCTATGGGTACGCCAACGGGGATCATGCCCCGTGTGCCGGTGCACTGTTGTCTTCAACTCCAACTCCGGCGGCGAATGTCCAATGTGCCTCGAGCCCTTACTCGTTGGTGGTGGCGACGTGAGGGCGGCGCACGTGTGTGGCCACATGTTCCACTCGCACTGCATCGAGCGGTGGCTACGCCACCGCAACTCCTGTCCCGTGTGCCGTTGAACAGAAATGACATAGTAGGGGCACCGAAGCGGACAACGGTGATGTGCAAAGATCCATGATCGAGAGTCCATGATGGTGATATGCAAAAGATTCATTATCACTTGAGCTGAACTACTCGGTGAGTAAGACAACATGCAACAATGTTGGTAATGACAACGAGTGTGACAGTTTGCCAGTAAAGACAGTTGTTTTCTTTGGAATGAGCTTGCTTAGACATAGTACATATTGTCCACCAATTGCTTGGTTATTCATTTATTTTCTGTCATTGGTTCAGTGGCATATTCTTTGGTGTTATAATGTAAACCAACCCATACAGATAAGGGTTTGGAATTCGATTTGATTCTTTTATTGTATCTCAAGCCTTGTAATCTCTGGACGTAATCTTTTCTTTTATTTGGAGAAGACTTCTCAACTGTGCATCAATTGTCAAGATAATACAAAGAACACTAGAAGTAAAATTTACATTCAGGTTTGTAGACCACCTAGCAACGACTACAAGCACTGGAGCAAGCCGATTGCACGCCACCGTCATCACCCCTCCCTCGACGGAGTCGGGCAAACATTGATAATTTATTGGACTAAAAGTTTCTAGAGAATAATCTCATTGATAATTTATTGCATTACAATGTAATTGGATTAAAGGTTTATATATGATGGCACATCGGCATGGTAATGGAGGCCACGGAAAAAGCAATGGAGAAATTCGACACTAGTTTCAGAAACTTGCAAAACCCCTAGCGAGCACACGTACAACTCCTGTCCTTCAAGTTCCAGTCAGACTAAACACTTCTCTCCTCTAGTAGACAGACATCTTCTGTTTGCTTCTTTGTTTTCCTTGTGTTCTATATAAAGACCTGTCAGATTATGCTGTAAGCCCGGACGACCTCGACGATGGGCGCGCGGCACAGCGGGCACTTGCCGGCGCCGCGGAGCAGCTCGCGGGCGCACTTTGAGCAGGTGCACATGTGCCCACACCTGAGAATGCCATCACAAGATGAACCAACGTCACATTGTGTTTGTGTATGTGTGTGCACATAATCAAGGTGAGGGATGGCAAATGGAAGCAGAACGAACCTGTAGAGAAGCGAGTCGATCTGGCTGTCGCAGCAAATGCAGCAGGTCCCTTTCCTCACCAGCTCCCACTGTGATCCATCATCGTACCATCTAACTGTCCCTGGTGTAAATTGAAAAAAATCCAGATTAGTCTTCTTGGTCAATCACCATGGATGGATAGATAGGAGTAGATGCCAGGAGATCGATGGATGAGGAAGAAGAAGAGGGGAGAGTGATATGATATGGTATGACGGACCATGGAGGGACAGAGAGCGGTGCATGGGAGAGGCGACCTCCTGCCGGATGGAGCGCTGCAGCTCGACCTGCATCTCCATGCACGCCTGCAGCATCTGCTGCGTGCTGGCCATCCCGCGCTGGAGCACGGCCATGTCGTCCCGCAGGTCGTGGATGGCCTCATCAACTTCCTGCCAAACACATCCCTGCTCTTCAGCAATACTAACACACAAGATGGTAGCCTGAAGATAGACGGGGAGGGGGGACTCACAAGTTCATCTGCCCGTTGCATGGGCTGCCGGCTCCGGTCACGGCGAGGCGGCACCATCCGCCAGCGCCGCTGCTGCCTCTGGCCGGCGGCGGCCTGCTCGGCCCGGTCCGATCCGTCGATCCGGTGGTGCTGGACATGGTGTTGGTTGAGTGGCGCCGGAGGGTCATGCTCCTGCCTCTGAGCGTACGAGTGCACGAGCTGGTCCAGGCTCTCGCGGAAGCCGCTGCTGAGCAGATTGGAGACGCTGCGCCTACAAAACAAATATGATCATGTGATCTTTATCAAGCACGATGATGCAACAATTCATACACTGATGCCAAAAATTACGTGATCTTTAGCTTACCTGCTTAGGAGCTCTCTGAGCTCAGCCCTGTACATCCCGTAGAGCGCGTCTTCCCGGAGACGGTTATGCCGGGCGAAGCCACCTAGATCATCTTCCGGCCGCCATCGCTGCGCTTCAGCTGCTTCTGGGTTATCAATGACATGCCACTCCTCCTCCTCCTCCTCCCCCGCTGCTTCCTGGCCACTGGCACCAGACGTCTCCCCTGGCCACAGCACACCGGGTGGCGGCGGCACGTAAGCTACGGCTTCCTGCCGCGCGCTGCCGCTGCCGTCGGAGGAGGACGAGCCGGAGTGCTCGCCGCTCTGCGCCGACGACCCCGAGTCCGACGAGTACTCCTGGTACCCCTGCACGTCTTGTTCCTGATCAAGCCGGCCATTCTCCAGAGCATCATCAGTGTTTGGGACGTTGCCGGGCTGATCTTGTGCTGGCTGAAGCGCCTGGATGATCTCATGGCTGGCAGAAGCATTCTCCAGGTGATGGTGAGTTGCTTGATCAATGGTGATGTTTTCTGCTCCGGAGGCAGGATGGCTATGTGTGATCTGCCCTGATTCTCCGGCCGCCGCCGTAGAAATCGGCACGTCGTCCTGCGTAGGCCTTCCGCCACCAATGATTCTGCCTCGCAGAATGGACTGGAGACAATAACAATCAATCATATGAGAAATAAAGGCATGGTACGTATTGTCAATCATATACTACTCCTTGATAGCCGTAAATTATGCTCCGTTAACGTAGCTTCCTGTAGTGCACGTACATGATCCAACACAAAAGGCAGCGCAATGGGAATGTTCAAGTTCAACTTCCACTCATGTTTCCCAGAGTGAGAAGTGCAGGCGCAATAGGCATGAATCAAGTACAGGTGGGGTTTGGGGCAGAAAGATGCAAACTTTTCAGCTGCTACGAACAGCAATGTGCAGAGGACCCCATGGTGATGGATGATCATCATGGTGGCATGCCAAATGTAAATTCGAGTACTTCCTAGAAATATTCAGCAGGATTAGACAATGCCACTCCTGTTTCCGACACTCCGATCGTCGACAAGTACTCCCTCCGTCCGGAAATACTTGTCGAAGAAATGGTTGTTCCTAGTTGTATTTTAGATCTAAATACATCCATTTTCATCCATTTTGACGACAAGTAATTCCGGACGGAGGGAGTAGTATACTTTTTAAGAGGAAATGTTTGTACTATTTGGGGGCAGAGAGAAGAGGAGCAGAGGATGGTGGGCTTTGAGTTGACGGACGGACCTGGATGCGGCCGCGGTGGGCGAACGAGGACACGGCGCGCTGCTCCGAGAGGCCCTGGAGCTCGCGCAGCCGCTCCATGGACATGCGCCTGGCCGCGGTCGGCGCGCGCGCCTGCCGGGCGCGGGGCCCCGGCGCGTGGCCGTCCCCGCCG
>NC_057804.1:650110176-650113906 GCF_018294505.1 Triticum aestivum
TGCTGCGGCTGCGCGGGCGCGGGGGCAGTCCACTCCCGCGCGATCCGCCGCACGAGCGCGCGATCCGGCGACCGTGCCCGCCTCCCGTCGTCGTCGTTGGCGTCGGCGCGGGCGCGGAGAAAGGAGGAAGCGTCGAGCATGGTGGAGACGGCGTGGAGGCGCGCGAGCGCCATGAGCTCCGAGTCGCGGTCGCGGCGGTCGAGCCCGCCGAGCACCATCTGCTCGCAGGCCTGCCGGCGCCGCGCCGCCCACTGCGCGATGATCCTGGACGCCGCGGCGCTGGCAGCCGCCGACGACGACGCCTCCCCTCCGCACGCCATGCTCTTGGCGCGGAGCTCCTCCATGGCGCTGGCCGACATGGTCCTAGCTAGGCGGGAGGGCGAGTGGCGGGTATAAGTAGAGCAGCAGGCGGGGAGGCGGAGGCGGCATTTTTCCACGGGCGCGCGAGCAGAGGAGGAGGAGGAGGAGGAGTTGGTCCAGAGCAGCCTGGCAAATCCCGGGGCGGGACGCTGGCCCGATCGAGAGGTGGAAGAAGAAGAAGAAGAAGAAGAAGGAGAAGAAGAAGAAGGAGAAGAAGAAGAAGAAGGAGAAGAAGAAGAAGAAGAAGAGTGGTGTGGCCCTAGCGGGTTCACCATTGCTGCTGATATTTTAGTTATTTACTCGCCGGATTTGCTGTGTTTCTCGGCGACCAAATCGGCACATATATATATATTGCTCGGGGTAAATGTAAAAATCGCAGGAATTAATGGGGTAATTATAATATGAGTCATCACAAAAATCTTTAGTCGGATTTTATGATTATTCATCGGCGCGTTTTTATGACCGTGCATCTAATAGTAGATAAATATTGTAACCCGCATTTTTATAACCCAAAATATTGGGCCTCACTTATTAAGTTCTATATTTTTATACAGTATATTTTTTAATAGTATGTAGGAGTAGTATTTACTCACCATGCATGATTTGAAAATAATATTATTTACTCCCTGATTTGAATTTATGCACATAAGAGTTATTCTCTACTAACGCTATCTCCGTTATGTATTTCCGTTATGCAAGGCCGAGTGCATCCCATCTCCTCTGATAAATATTTTCGGTTTTACACACGGTCCACAAGGGCGGTTAATACGATATAAGTGTATAAAACTATATGAGGCGCGAGCACTATGTATCTCATTGCCTCTGATAAATGCTTCAAGTCTCACTAACGGTTCACGAGCATAGTTAATACGGTATATGTGTGGGAACCTATTTGCTGCAGTAAGAAACATACGAGTGGGTTTGAGGACGTTAAGGGACATCGTGATTGTCGCTAGTTGGTGATTAATGAGCTTGGTACACGAGTTGTTCGGAAAACGCTTTATATGCCCTTCTTGTTGGAGTCATCTTTAGTCCAATTTTACAACTACGCATCCAATGGCAGATAGATATTATATATTATGTTCTATATTTATACATAGAGCTTTAATTGTAATGATTTGCTTGTTGATTTAAATTTGCACACGTGAGAATCACTCCCTCCTTCCGGCATTTCCGTTATGAAAGGCGTCGTGCAAATCATCGCCTCTAATAAATGTTTCAAGTCTCACTAACAGTCGATAAGCGCAGTTAATACAATATATGTGTGGGAAGCTATATGCGGCAGTAAGAGACACACGAGTGGGTCTGAGCGCGTTAAGGGAGACCATGATTGTCGCTAGTTGGTGATTAATGAGCATCCTATAGGAATTGTCCATAGAACGCCTTGTATACCCTTCCCGTTAGAGTCATCTTTAGTTCATTTTTAACTATACATCCAATGGCAGATAAATATTATTTCTCACTTATTATCTTCTATATCTGTAATGCTTTAGTTTTAGTTATGATTTGCTCGTTGATTTAAATTTGTACACGTGAGAATCACTCCAGCCTTCCGGTATCTCCATTATGCAAGGCGTCGTGCATCTCACCGCCTCTAATAAATGTTTCAAGTCTCACTAACAACCCTCGAGCATAGTTAATACAATGTGTTCGGGTGAAGCTATATGTGTGCAGTAAATAGAAACACGAGTGCGTTTGTGCGCGCTAAGGGGGGCCGTTATTGTCGCTAGTTAGTGATTAATGAGCTTGGAATATGAGTTGTCCCTAAAACGCCTTGTATATTCCTGGTCGGGTTATCTTTAGTCCAATTTTATAACTATTCATCTAAATATTATATCTCACATAATCTCTTCTATATTTACACAGTGTTTTAATGGTATTTGTTACTTACTCGTTGATTCAAATTTGTACACGTGAGAATCATTCCCACCTTTCGGTATTTCCGTTACGCAAGGTGGCATGCATCTCATCACCTATGATAAATGCCTTTTAGTCTCATCCATGGTTCGCGGGCGCAGTTTATATGATACAATTGGCATTGTATACCTTAAGCTACCAATAAATTCTGCAACATGCAACCAGATTTGTATTGGCTTGGACCCAACTTCCATGCCCTTGGCTTTCAAACCCTCACCTGAGAATTCAATCAAAATTGAGATATCATCTGACAAGTAATGGTTCCTCTAATAAAATATAAATGCGAATCTTTTTTAGTTGTTGCGAGACATGAGATGACCAGGAGGCAGCCAACATTTCTCCTCAACTCATCAGCGTTGCCGGGGGTTCCTCTAGCCTCTGTCGGTTACTACGATGATAGGAGGGCAAGGAAACCCTACATCCCTATGCCTGGTTGTCTCGTAGGGTTCTCAATAATTTTTTGTGTTAGTGAAGTTGGGCCAGCAACGGTGATGGGAATAATGTTTACTTGGCTTTCTCTAGGTTGATGGCCTTCCTCACAGGGGCGTCGATTAGTTGGAGGATGGTGCCTACCCTAGGACATCCGTTTTCCGCAACTAGTGTTTGTCCATGGCGGCGATGTCCTAGATAAGGGATGGCTTGCAGTGTTTTTTGTTCTTCAGTTCCATCTCCACTCTATGAAACTCAACCTGATACATCTTCATAGTAGAACCTATGAGGTTTGTGTCCCTTATTTCTATGACAGGAGTTGGGATTATCTTCTGTCTCTCCTTTACACCAAGTTCTCCGAGGTGATGACATGTCCAAGTCGATCACGGTCAGCGTCTTCTGCTTTTCATCGACGACTTCCAGGACGCTGCTTCTACAAGCTCATGGATTTCAACAAGATTGCTGCAGTAACACAGAGGCTCAGTGTCGTGAGAAACGGCCGCTGAGGAGTCCAGAAGGAAGATGATGCTATTTTAATGCAATTTATTTTTGGTAAGGGAATCTTTGTAAGGCCTGATTTTATAATAAAAATTTGGCCTTGTGCCGCAAAAAAATATCCTCTGGTCGTAAATCATGACCATAACCATCATAGAGTTATCATTTTTCAAGAGTCCGTGCATATATTTCTAAATCGAATAAGATGTCTAAGCCCATATTGCTATAATTTTGGTTTAATCATGATTCCTTGCACTCATTTGTAAATCTCAATATCAGATGACGGCTCGGTAAGATTTAGCAAAACCTTCTTTTAATGTCACTTCAGCTAACTTGCGAAAGGCTTTAGTTTGTACGTTGGTAGAGTATCTCCAACTTTTTTGTGTGCATCACGATGATACCGAGGCCAGGGCTTTGGAAGAACTTTTTTTTTCAACAAAGTCCTTTTTCCTAATATAATCCATCTATTGGGGTTGTTGGGCCAAAAACATGCTTCAGAACTTGCCCACTTTGCCCAATAAAATATTAG
>NC_057804.1:650114167-650120566 GCF_018294505.1 Triticum aestivum
CTTCCTATGCCCCTTCCAATAAGTGCCACGTTAGTGTGTCACCACCAAGCCCACCGTGCATCCTCACCACTATCGCCGCCATCCTCTTGCTGCGGCCCGCCGCCGCTGGCCGCCATCACCGTCAGAGAGAGATAGGGAGATCACATTGATAAAGTGAGCTATGTAGGCCAGGTTAGGTATTGGGGAGGAGATTTCTGACGACATGAGGAAATACCACACCTGCAAAACCAATAAAAATAGGATTTCGCTACAAATAGAACGTCGGATTTATTAGGATGGCTAAGCAAACATTTTTATGGCAAATTATGTTGTCGCGAGGATGTCAATTTCTATAGCAAGCATGACAAATCCTTGTCATGTTCATTTTTTTTGCTAGGTTTTGCCATGCTTACTAAAAAAAATTGTCATGCTCAGCACAATATAATTTGCCATAAAAATATTCAATTCGGCATGGTTAAAAATCCGACATCAAATTTCTAACATTACCGTAAAATTACTGGAGAGGTCCAATAACCACTTGTTAGTGGAGAATTTTTTGGAACCTATCGGAGATGTTCTTAGTGAGTACATGTAATGGGGACACTTGGTGGGTTCTTATTTGTTCTGTTATGTGCACATGATCCAAGCAATTGTATATTTTTGTTCTCGTGGCTTTCTATACTACGGCGCGCTCAGGTTGTAACTACGTATACTAGTACCCCGCGCATGAGCGGATGGAATGTTGGCATTGTTTTTTTCTTTTTTTTTTGCGGATAATGTTAGACGTAGTTAAACAAACTACACATTCACTAGTGCAGAACCGGCCTTTAGTGCCGGTTCGTAACGGCCTTTAGTGCCGGTTCGGCAACCGGCATTAAAGAGTGGGGACTAAAGGTTCTCCTTTAGTACCGGTTCGTCACGAACCGGTGCTAAAGTATCACCACGTGGCACGAGCCAGGCCCGGGTGCGTGTAGGACATTAGTATCGGTTGGTAACATCAACCGGTACTAAATTTTTGGTGGGGTTTTAGCTTTATTTTCCATTTAATTTTTTTTATCTGCTGGTATTTCACGATACTACAAATTATACACGTTATGCATATATATAAATAGATTTTCTCGTATGTAGAACCGCATATATATATATATATATATATAAATATATATCATCGAATGTCTCACAACCAACACCATTAATTATTCACACATACACATGTATATACATATACAATTTCTCGTACACGTTGCCTTGGTGCCTTTGGAGCACGATGACAAGTGGTTCATGGGGCGGTAGCGGGTAATATTATTCTCCTTTGGGATCTATAACCTGGTCGAGCAAAAATCCGGCTATTTCCTCTTGAAGTGCTAGTATGCGGTCCGCTGGTAGGAGCTTATCCCGCACCTCTCTGAACTGTTAAGAAGGAGATCAATATGCATGTGTATTAGTTGTGTGACTAGATATCGATAATGGTGTGAATAGTGTTCTGACAAACGTACCCAGTCCTGTCTTTGAGATCTGCTCCTTTCGGACGCCATAATGCGAATGTTCTCGCAAACGTAGAATGCACACAGATCATTCTCCTGCGCCTGCTTCAGGGTCTTTACGAGAATGGAATTGAATCAGATAATGATTAATCAAGCATGATAATTAATTAATGGTATTGAAACAAGAATTAAAAAGATGGTAGCTAGCTAGTACTACTTAATTACTTACCTTTGGTCGATGCCAAAATAATTTTTTTGCCCATTTACCTGGAGTCACCTTGATGAACTTTGCCCAAGCCCTGCCCGCCGGCAAAGAAAATTAATAAAGGAGTTATTGAATAGTTCATATCAGGAAATGACGAACTAATAATAGGCCGAGATATAGTTAATAATGATTGAAATTACCTGTTGACTACCCCCTTCACCATGGTGTAGTCTTTATCTTCTTTAAGTAGTGAGTCCAGTACTTCAACTGTTCCTTTGTCAACTTTAATGTCTAACAAGATCCAATGGAAACTGCATGCGCACATGTTTGCATGTCTTAATTAAGCGGGCATGTGCATAAAATTAATCAACTACCGTAAACCGTATACACTTAATTATTAACATCTAGCTAGCTAGTAAGCAAAAACAGAATTTGTAGTACAAGACAGTGTGACTCACAGGAAGTTGTAAGGAAGTAGTATATCTTCATTGGTATTGAGGTGTTTCAAGAACTCTACCATGCTTTCCTCTACACTTGCTTGATAAATTGGAAGATTATATATGTACTCATTAATGGTATTTGGGTCAATGAACCCAATGCCATAGCGTCCAGATTTTTTCATTTCATACATCTTCATTCTGCATATAATACCACAGAAAAGAATATAATGAGGATAATTACATGTAATGATTGATCAAAATGATCACTACATAGCTAGCTTGAGACTTAAATTACAGAAAGAAATCACTTACAGACAATAGCAACTGACGATAGACTTGTCGAGTGCGTCTTGATTGTATAACTGAAATAGTTCTAAATACTCAACAAACAGAGCTTTCTGATAGAAGTAATGCTCATGCTTGACATTCACCATGAGGGACTCTCGATTGGAAATCTTGGTAATGTTCATGTACCATTGATGCAATTCATACATTCTCGTTGTTTCTTAACCTTGTCTGGCTCGACCAAAGGTTGGCCCCGGACATATTTCCGTTTTATTTCCTCCTCTCTAAGCCGAGGCATGGGCTCGATTTTGAGGAGTTGTCCAACAGTGATCTTGAGCATTTCAGCCTGCATTATATGCTCCTCGGTTATTACCACATCGTCCAGCTGGGGAACGTTAACGGTTTGCTCATAATAATATTGGGCGCGCGTACTCTCATGTGTTGTTGGCACAACAAGCGGGGGGATCGATTGCACCACCTGTTCTCCCGACCGGGGAACGGTTTTCCCGCATTTTTTGCCAGATGCTTGTGGGCTCGAGCTCGAGCTCGCTTCCTTCTGTAGCCGTGCTCGATGTAGCTTCCTGATTTGGTGCTCATAGTCTGAGTCAACAGGCTTGGGAGCTGGTGCTCTAGCCATACGAATGAAGTGGTCAATCATTTTCTCAGGCACTTTCTCCTTTGGCGGCGGTGCCGGTTTTGATCCAAAATGAGCGTCCACTTGGGCCTACACTATGGTTGCGTTTTGCTCCTCGGTCATGTCGTAAGGCCTCTAAGGAAGAGGAGCGAGGCTTGGACCATATTTATATCGCTTGTCTCCGCCTGTACTTCCTGTACTACCTTGACTCGTACCGCTACGCACCATAGCTGCAGTGTGTCTCTTCTGCGATTGCTGAGACGGCGGAGACGGCTGACATGGCTGACGCTATGCCGGACTTGAAGCAGGAGGAGTGGCCTGACGCTGTGTCGGACTTGAAACCGGAGGAGTGGCCTGGCGTTGTGCCGAACTTGAAGGAGGAGTCGGCTCATGCGTTTGTGGACTTGGAGGAGCGGGAGTCTGCTGACTCGGTGGCGGACTTCGAGGAGGAGTCAGCTCACGCGTTCGTGGACTTGGAGGAACGAGAGTCTGCTGACTCAGTGACGGACTTCGAGGAGGAGTCGGCAGACGACGCGGTGTCGGTGGACTTGGAAAGATGATGCAATCCTTTCTCCATAGGATTATACGATGTATGGCCTCTCCTAGTGTGTGCTCGCTATCACCTCCAGCAATATCAAGTACTAGCATCGAATATGGCTCCACCACTTCATCAACCATGACACGAGCATAGCCCTCTGGAATCAGGATGCAATGGAAGGTTTCTTCGGGGGTAATTGTGAAAGCAACGCCGTCCGCCACCTTCATGGATATGTTCTTCATTTTGGAGTGTAGCTCACAGTTAGTGTTCTATATGATGTCATCCATAGGGTATGTATCCAGCAGTGTGTCGCCCGGGGCAGAACCAGCGCTGCTTCTCGGCATGGATGGGACGGTGCTATCCAATGATGGACGATCATCCGCTTGCTGCTGCCACTGCTAAGACCCCCTTTCCTGGCTAAGTGAGTCGATTTGCTGCTGCTGCTGCTGGAATTTGAGTGACAAGTCTGCGTGCCTTGCTTCTAGGCCTTGAAGGCGTTCTGCGTCCTGCTTCTTCTGCTCCTCCTCCAGCTTCCTCTTCTTCTCCTCCTCCATCTTCTTTCTTGCACGGGACCTGTAGTCGTCGTTCCAGTCTGAAAATCCCTCATACCAGGGAATAACGCCCTTGCCTCGTGTTCTTCCCGGGTGTTCAGGATTTCCCAGGGCGCACGTAAGCTCGTCGTGCTCTCTGTTGGGTGTGAACACCCCCGTTCGAGCTTCTTCTATTGCATCAAGTACCTTTTGTTAGGCTCCTTTTAGACTTGCCTTCTGCGAAACCAGGCCTGTCTTCGAGTCCAACGCCCCCCATGCGCATAGAACCACGTTCTGCACCTGGGGGACCAGCTCCTAGTAACCGAAGTGACCCCTGCATCCTCCATCTCTTGCTCAGACTTATCCCACTTAGGCATTCCCACCACGTAGCCACCTGGACCCAGCCTATGGACCTGCGTCTTTTTTGCGGCATTGGCCTTGTTTTTTATCGACCGTTCCTTAGATAATTCTGAATCCTTGAATTTCATGAAATCGTCCCAGTGTTCTCTTTACTTCTCCAGTGTTCCCATGAATTCCGGAGTCTTCCTTTCTGCAGCGAGGTAGTTGGCTCATACAGTTTTCTTGTGGGTGTTGAATGCAATTGCCATCTTCTTAAGAGCAGCGCCCTTGACTTTGTCCACATCTGCTTTAGTGAAATAATCTGGTAGGGTGAAATGTTCCATCAGAGAATCCCAAAGGTTTTTTTTGCTCTGTCGTCGACCCAAGTAACACCTGGATGTTTAGTTTTTGGCTCTTTCCATTCTTGAATGGAGATCGGGAGTTGGTCCTTCACAAGAACTCTGCACTGACAAGTCCACTTGTTTGCAATGTTCTTAGGCGTGAGGGGTTCACCACTAGGTTTGGTGGATTCAATGTTGTACTTTACACCCTCCTTCAACTTTCTGCCCGGGCCTTGCTTTGTCCTGCTGTCTGTAGAAGCAGATTTGCTCGATCCGGAGGGCTGGAAGAAGAAAGATCAATTCGTTAATATATCTTCAAATAAAAAAAACATTTGATGATCACCATGATGCCTGCTTATATAAATATACCTCGCCGGTAGTCTTTGTTATTTGAAGACTAGCATTGTCCGTATCATCATAAACATTGTCTGTGTCATCATAATCAGAATCATAGTTCATGACTTCATCAGCTCGGTCGTCGAGATCAAATATCTTTTCATCACCCTGTCCGGTATTGTTCAGATATTGGGAGCCGTCATCTGCTTCATTCAGATCATCTAGCCTGCCAGGGCTGCGTATGATGTCGAACAATTCCTCTTCTCTCTCTCTGCCGGTATTGTCCGCCATAGCTTTCACTTAACTAATACAGAAGAAATATAAAACAATTTATTATTCAAATTACAATGCATGCATGCAATCAATAAGGAAAAACCGAATCATATAGTACATAATATATGCATCATCTCGATTAATATATAATCTCGAATATATCATCGTCTCGAATAATATATATAATCTTGAATACATCGTCTCGAATATTATATATCGTATACATTGCTGGCTAGGTACCTAATAAAGATTGAGTACTACAGAAGAATCTAGGGCGCCACTCGCAGTTCCTGGGGCGCGGGCGGTTGACACCCAAAGAGAAGGAACCATCACAGGATCATATCTCCATTCATCTACCCAGAGAACCTGCCAAGTAGTAGAGAACCTGACGTCGTCCATAGCAGCCATGTAGCGATGGACGTGCTCGTCTTCCTCCCTGACACGACGACGTACCACCTCCGGCGGGGCCGGCTGCCTCTGCACCGAATGTGGCCCACGCAAATGCCACCAAAGGAGATCAGGGTCGACAACGGGACCCGAGGCCGGGTTCCTCACCAAGCGGCGCGCCCCTCCAGGTAGCACCTCCCAGTGCCAGCCCGGCGGAGCCTAGCCCCGGACATTGGTCCTCCGAAGCATGACGTCGTCACGAACGGGTCGACGACGAGGATGCGGGTCGGGTATATCGTCGATAACAAATACTATATGCCCACAAAAAGTAACATTTTTTAAATGATTGGATTGTGATAACTAAAATTCTATATGCAAATTCTAAAAATTTGACATTAATTAATCTAATTCATCTAACTAAAACTAATTCTAAAATTTCTAACATTTCCATATATATAACTAACATTTCTATAACATTTCTAATATTTCTATAACTAAAAAACAGAAAAATTGCCAACATTTCTATAACTAAAAAACAGAATTTTTTTATAACATTTCTATATAACTAACATTTCTATAACATTTCTAATATTTCTATAACTAAAAAACAGGAAAAATTTATAACATT
>NC_057804.1:650120858-650173919 GCF_018294505.1 Triticum aestivum
TGTGTGTGTGGACATGGCGGCCGGGGCAGGAGCTCACCGCGAGGCGCGGCGACGGGGGGCGGCGACGGGGACGAAGACGGGCGGTGACAAGGACGATGGGGACGGGGCAGCGACGACGGGGAAGGGGATGGGCCGGGCGGGGACGACGGGACGACGGGGCGCGGCGCGACGCGACGGGGCGGGGCACGGCAACGGGGACGACGGGGACGGGGACGGCCGGGACGGCGACGGCGACGGGGGCGGCGACAAGGGGCAGAGGAGAAAGAAGCCGAGGGAGAGATGAAAAACTGAATTTTTTCATAAGTGTTGTATATATACAAGGCACCTTTAGTACCGGTTGGAGCCATCAACCGGTACTAAAGGTCTGCTTTGGCTAGGCCAAGCGGCGGGAAGCGCCCCCGCTTTAGTACCGGGTGGTGGCTCCAACCGGTACTAAAGACCCCTTCTTTTGTATCGGTTGTAGCCACCACCCGGTACTAAAGGGGGTGCACTGGCGCAGTGCGGTGCGGCAAGTTTAGTCCCACCTCGCTAGCCGAGGGACGACCGTACTAGTTTATAAGCCCCAGTGTGGTAGCTCTCTCGAGCTCCTCTCCTAAGCAGGCCTACTGGGCCTACTGTGCCATTGCGGGCCTGCATCCTGGCCCAACAAAATGTTGTGTTTCTAGTCGTATGCAGGCCGCTCTGGCCCATTAGGCGGGCTTTTTATTTTCTTAAATTTTTTTGCTTTAATTTTTTTTGCTTTATTTATTTTTGTTTTATTTATTTTTGAGTTGTTTTTTGCTATATATAGAGTTTCTTTATAAATATTTTTGCTTTAGGTTAGTGCCGGTAGTTTTCAAATTTGAATAGTTTAAATTTTGAATTATTTGAAATTTCTGTGAATCACTAGTTTGTGAATAACTTAACTTTGAAATTAGATTTTTTAGTGATTTTTTTTCTTATGTTTAACATTATTAGTGTGTTTTATCATTATATTCAATTTGGTAATGCTTAGGTTATTTAAAAAATGAAATGCCTTTGTAACAGATGAGTTTTCGTCTGAAACCCTAATACTTCGAAAGAGATTGTCCATTTTGTACACGAAGTGCATCCTGTTTTTGCCGTAATCCTCTCTACTTTTTTGCACATGCTATGTGGGTAAAATTATGATACCATGCCAACTTTCAACCTTTTCTGAGTTCATTTGAAATGCTTTTCAATTTCAGGGTCATTTAGCTGAAAAAATTAGTAAATGCATGAAAGAATTTGTTTGCACATAAAATTTCTTCGCGTTTCAAATGACAAAACACATAACTACCCTAACTATTACAGAGATTCCCGCCTGGGTGTGAAACACAGAAGAAAGTGATGATAGTGAAGCCGATCACATCCCAGATCTTTGGGTGTGGAACTTTTTCTTCGCGTGTGTCCCTTTGCACCGCAGCCATGGAAAATCTTGATCATTTATCTGGATGCCGGGTCAATATTCACTATGAATGGAGCAATTTCATCAAACTTTTCATAATCTTCTGACATATCTGTCTTGTCATCCACTCCCACGATGTTTCTTTTCCCTGAAAGAACTATGTGGCGCTTTGGCTCGCCGTATGATCCATCGCTTCCTTATCTTTTCTTTTTCTTGGCCTGGTAGACATGTCTTTCACATAAAAAAAACTGCGCCACATCATTGGCTAGGACGAATGGTTCGTCTGCATACGCAAGATTGTTGAGACCCACTGTTGTCATTCCGTACTGCGGGTCTTCCGTTACCCCGCCTCATGTCATAGTGAGCCATTTGCACCAAAACAAAGGGACCTTCAAACCACCTCCATAGTTAAGTTTCCATATGTCCTCTATGTAACCATAATATGTTTCCTTTCCCGTGTTGGTTGTTGCATCAAAGCGGACACCATTTTGGTTGGTGCTCTTCTTATCTTGGCCGATCGTGTAAAATGTATTCCGATTTATCTGGTACCCTTTGAAAGTCATTATATTCGAAGATGGTAACTGGAACAGCGAGTACAGGTCATCTTCAATATCGGCATCATGCATGTCACGTTTCTGCAACCAACCGCCAAAAGTCCTCGTTTGTTCACGTGTAATCCAGTCGTCAGACTTCTCCGGGTGTTTGGAGTGTAGAAAATTCTTGTGTTCCTCCATATACAGAGCCACCAAGGCGGAATTTTGTAGAACAGTGTAGTGTGCTTCAGTGAGAGAATGCCCGTCCATACATATTATTTGATCCCCTCCTAGCGTGCCTTTTCCATCCAGTCTGCCCTTATGCCGCGATTCAGGAACACCAATCGGCTTAAGGTCAGGAATAAAGTCAATACAAAACTCAATGACCTCCTCATTTGCATGGCTCTTTGCGATGCTTCCTTCTGGCCTAGCACGGTTATTCACATATTTCTTCAAGACTCCCATGAACCTCTCAAAGGGGAACATATTATGTAGAAATACAGGACCCAAAATGTTAATCTCTTCGCAAAGGTGAACTAGGACGTGTGTCATGATGTTGAAGAAGGATGGTGGGAACACCAACTCGAAACTGACAAGACATTGCACCAAATCATTCTGTAACCTTGGTATGATTTCTGGATCGATTACCTTCTGAGAGATTGCATTGAGGAATGCACATAGCTTCACAATGGCTAATCGAACATTTTTCGGTAGAAGCCCCCTCAATGCAACCGGAAGTAGTTGCGTCATAATCACGTGGAAGTCGTGAGACTTTAGGTTCTGGAACTTTTCCTTTGCCATATTTATTATTCCCTTTATATTCGACAAGGAGCCAGACGGTACCTTCATGCTGAGCAGGCATTCAAAGAAGATTTCCTTCTCTTCTTTGGTAAGAGCATAGCTGGCCTGACCCTGATGTATGCCCTCTTTTCCGTGCATATGTTGCAGGCCCTCCCGTGCCTCTGGTGTATCTTTTGTCTTCCCATACACGCCCAAGAAGCCAAGCAGGGTCACGCAAAGATTCTTCGTCACGTGCATCACGTCGATTGCGGAGCGGACCTCTAGGTCTTTCCAATATGGCAGGTCCCAAAATATAGATTTCTTCTTCCACATGGGTGTGTGTCCGTCGGCGTCCTTCGGAACAGGTTGTCCGCCAGGACCCTTTCCAAAGATTACCTTCAAATCCTTGATCATATCATGTACATCAGCACCAGTACGGTGGCGAGGCTTCGTCCGGTGATCCGCCTCACCTTTGAAATGCTTGCCTTTCTTTCTTATGGGATGCCTGCTTGGAAGAAATCGACGATGTCCCAGGTACACATTCTTCCTACAACTCTCCAAATATATACTGTCGGTATCATCCAAACAGTGCGTGCATCCGTGGTATCCCTTGTTTGTCTATTCTGAAAGGTTACTGAGAGCAGGCCAATCATTGATGGTCACGAACAGCAACGCCTTTAGGTCAAATTCTTCATGTCCGTGCTCATCCCATGCACGTACACCTATTCCATTCCACAACTGTAATAGTTCTTTAACTAATGGCCTTAGGTACACATCAATGTTGTTGCCGGGTTGCTTAGGGCCTTGGATGAGCACTGGCATCATAATGAACTTCCGCTTCATGCACAACCAAGGAGGAAGGTTATACAAACATAGAGTCACAGGCCACGTGCTATGGTTGCTGCTCTGCTCCCCAAAAGGATTAATGCCATATGCGCTTAGACCAAACAATACGTTCCTTGGGTCACCTGCAAACTCCTCCTTGTACCTTCTCTCGATTTTTCTCCACTACGAACCGTTAGCGGGTACTCTCAACTTTCCGTCTTTCTTACAGTCTTCTCTGTGCCACTGCATCGCCTTTGCATGCTCTTTGTTTTGGAACAAACACTAGTAGAAAAGGGGGCAATGGTCCAGGCTAGGTCAGCCATTAGTCCCGGTTCAATCCAGAACCGGTACTAATGGAGGCATTAGTCCCGGTTCATGAGCCCAGGGGGCCGGCCGGGCCACATGGGCCATTTGTCCCGGTTTGTCTGGACCTTTTAGTCCCGGTTGGTGCCACGAACCGGGACTAAAGGGTGCGATGCCCATTAGTACCGGTTCGTGGCACCAACCGGGACTAAAGGTTAGACCTTTAGTCTCGGTTCGAGCCACCAACCGGTACTAATGGGGTTTGAGGCATTAGTACCGGTTCATGGCACGAACCGGTACTAAAGGTCCCATTTTCAAACTCTACCCCCCCTGTGGATCGCCTTTTCAGTTTAAAATAAAATAAAAGAAAATGATGAAAATGTCAAAAAAATAAAAGAAAATAAGATTCCCATGTGATATGTGGTCTAGTTGTTGGGAAAATTTACAAATATGAATTTCAACTTTATTTGCAAAATCTCTCTAGAATTTAGTAAAATGGGCATAATTTTTGCATACGAACTCGGATTAAAAAGTTTTTTATATGAAAAATCATCTACTCAAAAAGTTACATCCAAATTTAACCGGGGGAACCTTGTTAAACATTTTCAAAATCCTCAAAAACCTAACAGAAAAAAAGTTACGGGCCTTTTAAGATCTGGAGGCAAAAAAGTTCAAAAAAATTCAGTTTTTTTTGAATTTTTGTTAAATTCAAAAAAAATCAAAACTACTTATTCAAGAAGTATTAGTGTTACTAAATAATTATTCAAGATTATTAGTGTTACTAAATAATTATTTTAGTTTTTTTGAATTTTGGTCATATCTGGTCAAACTATGGTCAAACAATGGTCAAACTAATTATTCAAGAAATATTAGTGTTACTAAATATTAGTGTTATTTTTTAGAACAATAGTTTCAAACTCAAACAGTGAAATGTGTGACTTCATGCTCAAGCTAAATTCCTGAGGTTAATAGGATTGACATCTTACTATTGTCAGGAAAACAACAAGTGCAGACTTGGAAACGAGGGAGAATAGAACCCGGAAGTTAAGCGTGCTCAGGCTGAAGTAGTGAGAGGATGGGTGACCGTCCGGGAAGTTAGATGATGAGGGGTGATTGGAGGTTAAATTGAGCAGTGATGAGGGGTGATTAGAGATGAGAGGTTAAAATAATTCAAAATTTTGAAAATCCAAAAAAAATTCAAAAAAAAATTCAAAAAAAATCAAAAAAAATAAAAAAATCATAAAAATTCCTTTAGTACCGGTTGGTGTTACCAACCGGGACTAAAGGTGGACCTCCAGGCCCTTTAGTCCCGGTTCCACGAACCGGGACTAAAGGCCCTTATGAACCGGGACTAAAAGCCCTTTTTCTACTAGTGAAACGTTTCAACCATGGTATTATAGGAGTATACCACATCACCTTGGCAGGAATCTTCTTCCTGGGGCGCTCGCCCTCGACATCACCAGGGTCATCGCGATTGATCTTATAACGCAATGCACTGCATGCCGGGCAAGCGTTCAAATCCTCGTACTCACCGTGGTAGAGGATGCAGTCATTAGGGCATGCATGTATCTTCTGCACCTCTAACCCTAGAGGGCAGACAACCTTCTTTGCTTCATACGTACTCTCGGGCAATTCGTTGTCCTTTGGAAGCATATTCTTTATCATTACCAGCAACTTTCCAAATCCCTTGTCAGATACACCATTCTCTGCCTTCCATTGCAGCAATTCCAGTGTGGTGCCCAACTTTTTTTTGTCAGCTTCGCAATTCGGGTACAACAATTTCTTGTGATCCTCTAACATGCGCTGCAACTTCTTCCTCTCCAAATCACTTGCGCAGTTTCTCTTTGCATCGGCAATGGCCGGACCTAGATCATCAGCGGGCTCATCTAATGCCTCTTCTTCAGCTTCTTCCCCCATTGTTGTATCATCGTATTCAGGGAACCCATGGCCAGGATAGATGTCGTCGTCCTCTTCTTCTTCATTGTCTTCCATCATAACCCCTCTTTCTCCGTGCTTGGTCCAAACATTATAGTGGGGCATGAAACCGGACTCAAATAGGTGGACGTGAATGGTTCTTGACGTAGAGTAATCGTGACCATTCTTACAGCCAGCACATGGACAAGGCATAAAATCATCCGCCCGCTTGTTTACCTCAGCGGCAAGCAGAAAAGTATGCACGCCATTAATGAACTCGGGAGAGCATCGGTCATCATACATCCATTGTCGGCTCATCTTCATTACACAACACTGAATAGACCAAATTAATACAAGTTCATACATAAAGTTCATATACAACACTTAATTAAATGCAACATCCAAATAACTCTCTAGGTAAAGAATTTAAATGCAACAACAAATGCGATCAAGATCGCAACTAAGGTAACAATTGATCCAATAGCATAATGATACCAAGCCACACTATCAATGGCATATTTTCTAATCTTTCTAATCTTCAACCTCATTTTCTCCATCTTGATCTTGTGATCATCGATGACATCGGCAACATGCAACTCCAATTCCATCTTCTCCCCCTCAATTCTTTTCAATTTTTCTTTCAAATACTCGTTTTCTGTTTCAACTAAATTTAACCTCTCGACAATAGGGTCGGTTGGAATTTCCGGTTCACATACCTCCTAGATAAAAATATCTATGTCAACTTGATGGGCATAATTTGTCATAAACACGAAATGCAACAACTAGTTTTAAAAGAGAATATACCACATTCGAATCATAACAAGGACGAGGGCCGACGGGGACGGATATCAAAACCATGGCACTATGTATAACAAACAACGTACAGGTAAGATAATTATATCGAGTAACTATATATCCAAATCACACAAGCATCAATTTGGTAATGTAAAACATTCATGAACAAGAGCCTCACCACAAGGTGGTGCCGGCGAATGGACGGTGCAGGCGATCAATGGTGGTTACTGTTGGGGAACGTTGCAGAAAATAAAAAAAATTCCTACGGTTTCACCAAGATCCATCTATGAGTTCATCTAAGCAACGAGTGAAAGGAGAGATGCATCTACATGCCACTTTGTAGATCGCGAGCGGAAGCGTTCAAAAGAACGGGGTTGAGGTAGTCGTTCTCGTCGTGATCCTATCACCGGAGATCCTAGCACCGAACGGACGGCACCTCCGCGTTCAACACACGTACGATCAGCGTGACGTCTCCTCCGTCTTTATCCAGCAAGGGGGAAGGAGAGGTTGATGAAGCTCCAGCAGCACTACGGCGTGGTGGTGGATGCAGCAAACTCCGGCAGGGCTTCGCCAAGCAACTGTGGGAGGAGGAAGAGGTGTAGCAGGGGGAGGGAGGCGCCAAGACTCAGAGTGCGGCTGCCCTCCCCCCTCCTTTATATAGGCCCCCAGGGGGGGGGGGCGCCGGCCCTGGAGATCCAATCTCCCAAGGGGGCGGCGGCCAGGGGGGGTGGAGTGCCCCCCAAGGCAAGTGGTGCGCCTCCCCCCTAGGGTTTCCAACCCTAGGCGCAGGGGAGGCCCAAGGGGGGCGCACCAGCCCACTAGGGGCTGGTTCCCCTCCCACTTCAGCCCACGGGGCCCTCCGAGATAGGTGGCCCCACCCAGTGGACCCCCGGGACCCTTCCGGTGGTCCCGGTACAATACCGGATGACCCCGAAACTTTCCCGATGGTCGAAACATCACTTCCTATATACTCCCTCCGTTCCAGAATATAAGGTGTATTGGTTTCCGTGCAAGTCAACCATTTGAAAGTTTGACCAAGATTATAGAACAAAATACAAACATCTACAATACCTAATAGATAAAATATGAAACTACCTTTCATGATCGATTAAATGATATAGATTTCATATTGTGGATATTGATATACTGTTGTAAAAACTTGGTCAAACTTGCACTCGTTTGACTTTTGGAAAAACAAATACACCTTATATAAAGGAACGGAGGGAGTATAATTCTTTACCTCCGGACCATTCCGAAACTCCTCGTGACGTCTGGGATCTCATCCGGGACTCCGAACAACATTCGGTTTGCTGCATACTCATATTCATACAACCCTAGCATCACCGAACCTTAAGTGTGTAGACCCTACGGGTTCGGGAGACATGCAGACATGACCGAGACGGCTCTCCGGTCAATAACCAACAGTGGGATCTGGATACCCATGTTGGCTCCCACATGCTCCTCGATGATATCATAGGATGAACCACGATGTCGAGGATTGAATCAACCCCGTATACAATTCCCTTTGTCAATCGGTACGTTACTTGCCCGAGACTCGATCGTCGGTATCCCAATACCTCGTTCAGTCTCGTTACCGGCAAGTCACTTTACTCGTACCGTAATGCATGATCCCGTGACCAGACACTTGGTCACTTTGAGCTCATTATGATGATGCACTACCGAGTGGGCCCAGTGATACCTCTCCGTAATACGGAGTGACAAATCCCAGTCTCGATCCGTGTCAACCCAACAGACACTTTCGGGGATACCTGTAGTGCACCTTTATAGTCACCCAGTTACGTTGTGACGTTTGGTACACCCAAAGCACTCCTACGGTATCCGGGAGTTACACGATCTCATGGTATAAGGAAAAGATACTTGACATTGGAAAAGCTCTAGCAAAACGAACTACACGATCTTGTGATATGCTTAGGATTGGGTCTTGTCCATCACATCATTCTCCTAATGATGTGATCCCGTTATCAACAACATCTAATGTCCATAGTCAGGAAATCATGACTATCTGTTGATCAACGAGCTAGTCAACTAGAGGCTACTAGGGACATATTATGGTCTATGTATTCACACGTGTATTATGATTTCCGGATAATACAATTATAGCATGAATAAAAGACAATTATCATGAACAAGGAAATATAATAATAATCCTTTTATTATTGCCTCTAGGGCATATTTCCAACAGTCTCCCACTTGCACTAGAGTCAGTAATCTAGTTACATTGTGATGAATCGAACACCCATAGAGTTCTGGTGTTGATCATGTTTTGCTCGCGAAAGAGGTTTAGTCAACGGATCTGCGACATTCAGATCCGTATGTACTTTGCAAATATCTATGTCTCCATCTTGAACATTTTCACGGATGGAATTGAAACGACGCTTGATGTGCCTGGTCTTCTTGTGAAACCTGGGCTCCTTGGCAAGGGCAATAGCTCCAGTGTTGTCACAGAAGAGTTTGATCGGCCCCGATGCATTCGGTATGACTCCTAGGTCGGTGATGAACTCCTTCACCCAAATCGCTTCATGCGCTGCCTCCGAGGCTGCCATGTACTCCGCTTCACATGTAGATCCCGCCACGACGCTCTGCTTGCAGCTGCACCAGCTTACTGCTCCACCATTCAACATATACACGTATCCGGTTTGTGACTTAGAGTCATCCAGATCTGTGTCGAAGCTAGCGTCAACGTAACCCTTTACGGCGAGCTCTTCGTCACCTCCATAAACGAGAAACATGTCCTTTGTCCTTTTCAGGTACTTCAGGATATTCTTGACCGCTGTCCAGTGTTCCTTGCCGGGATTACTTTGGTACCTTCCTACCAAACTTACGGCAAGGTTTACATCAGGTCTGGTACACAGCATGGCATACATAATAGATCCTATTGCTGAAGCATAGGGGATGACACTCATCTCTTCTTTATCTTTTGCCGTGGTCGGGCATTGAGCCGAGCTCAATCTCACACCTTGCAATACAGGCAAGAACCCTTTCTTGGACTGATCCATTTTGAAATTCTTCAAAATCTTATCAAGGTATGTGCTTTGTGAAAGACCTATGAGGCGTCTCGATCTATCCCTATAGATCTTGATGCCTAATGTGTAAGCAGCTTCTCCAAGGTCCTTCATTGAAAAACACTTATTCAAGTAGGCCTTAATGCTGTCCAAAAGTTCTATATCATTTCCCATCAAAAGTATGTCATCTACATATAATATGAGAAATGCTACAGAGCTCCCACTCACTTTCTTGTAAACGCAGGCTTCTCCATAAGTCTGCATAAACCCAAACGCTTTGATCATCTCATCAAAGCGAATGTTCCAACTCCGAGATGCTTGCACCAGCCCATAAATGGATCGCTGAAGCTTGCATACTTTGTTAGCATTCTTAGGATCGACAAAACCCTCCGGCTGCATCATATACAGTTCTTCCTTAAGATGCCCGTAAAGGAATGCCGTTTTGACGTCCATCTGCCATATCTCATAATCATAGTATGCGGCAATTGCTAACATGATTCGGACGGACTTCAGCTTCACTACGGGAGAGAATGTCTCATCGTAGTCAACCCCTTGAACTTGTCGATAACCCTTAGCGACAAGTCGAGCTTTATAGATGGTAATATTACCATCCGCGTCCGTCTTCTTCTTAAAGATCCATTTGTTTTCTATCGCTCGCCGATCATCGGGCAAGTCTGTCAAAGTCCATACTTTGTTTTCATACATGGATTCAATCTCGGATTGCATGGCTTCAAGCCATTTGTTGGAATCTAGGCCCGCCATCGCTTCTTCATAGTTCGAAGGTTCACCGTCGTCTAACAACATGATTTTCAGGACAGGGTTGCCATACCACTCTGGTGTGGAACGTGTCCTTGTGGACCTACGAAGTTCAGTAGCAACTTGATCCAAAGTACCTTGATCATCATCATTAATTTCCTCTCCAGTTGGTGTAGGCACCACAGAACATTTTCCTGAGCTGCACTACTTTCCGGTTCAAGAGGTAGTACTTCATCGAGTTCTACTTTCCTCCCACTTACTTCTTTCGAGCGAAACTCTTTTTCCAGAAAGGATCCGTTCTTCGCAACAAAGATCTTGCCCTCGGATCTTAAGTAGAAGGTATACCCAATGGTTTCCTTAGGGTATCCTATGAAGACGCATTTTTTTGACTTGGGTTCGAGCTTTTCAGGTTGAAGTTTCTTGACATAAGCATTGCATCCCTAAACTTTTAGAAACGACAGCTTAGGTTTCTTCCCAAACCATAATTCATACGGTGTCGTCTCAACGGATTTAGACGGTGCCCTATTTAAAGTGAATGTAGCTGTCTCTAGAGCGTATCCCCAAAATGATAGCGGTAAATCGGTAAGAGACATCATAGACCGCACCATATCCAATAGAGTGCGATTACGACGTTCGGACACACCGTTATGTTGAGGTGTTCCAGGCGGCGTGAGTCATGAAACGATTCCACATTTTCTTAAGTGTGTACAAAATTTGTGACTTAAATATTCTCCTCCATGATCTGATCGTAGGAACTTTATCTTCCGGTCACGTTGATTCTCTACCTCATTCTGAAATTCCTTGAACTTTTCAAAGGTTTCAGACTTGTGTTTCATCAAGTAGACATACCCATATCTACTCAAGTCATCAGTGAGAGTGAGAACATAACGATATCCTCCGCGAGCCTCAACGCTCATTGGACCGCACACATCGGTATGTATGATTTCCAATAAGCTGGTTGCTCGCTCCATTGTTCCGGAGAACGGAGTCTTGGTCATTTTGCCCATGAGGCATGGTTCGCACGTGTCAAATGATTCATAATCGAGAGACTCCAAAAGTCCATCAGCATGGAGCTTCTTCATGCGCTTGACACCAATGTGACCAAGGCGGCAGCGCCACAAGTATGTGGGACTATCGTTATCAACTTTACATCTTTTGGTATTCACACTATGAATATGTGTAATATTACGTTCGAGACTCATTAAGAATAAACCATTGACCATCGGGGCATGACCATAAAACATATCTCTCATATAAATAGAACAACCATTATTCTCGGATTTAAATGAGTAGCCATCTCGTATTAAACAAGATCCAGATACAATGTTCATGCTCAAACTTGGCACTAAATAACAATTATTGAGGTTCATAACTAATCCCGTGGGTAAATGTAGAGGTAGCGTGCCGACGGCGATCACATCGACCTTGGAACCATTCCCGACGCGCATCGTCACCTCGTCCTTCGCCAGTCTCCGCTTATTCCGCAACTCCTGCTGTGAGTTACAAATATGAGCAACGGCACTGGTATCAAATACCCAGGAGTTACTACGAGTACTGGTAAGGTACACATCAATTACATGTATATCAAATATACCTTTAGTGTTGCCGGCCTTCTTGTCCGCTAAGTATTTGGGGCAGTTCCGCTTCCAGTGACCCTTCCCCTTGCAATAAAAGCACTCAGTCTCAGGCTTGGGTCCATTCTTTGACTTCTTCCCAGCAACTGGCTTATCGAGCGCGGCAACATCTTTGCCGTCCTTCTTGAAGTTCTTCTTACCCTTGCCCTTCTTGAACTTAGTGGTCTTATTCACCATCAACACTTGATGTTCTTTCTTGATTTCAACCTCTGCTGACTTCAGCATTGAAAATACTTCAGGAATGGTCTTCACCATCCCCTGCATATTGTAGTTCAACACAAAGCTATTGTAGCTCGGTGGGAGCGACCGAAGGATTCTGTCAATGACCGCCTCGTCCGGGAGGTTGATCTCCAGCTGTGATAGGCGGTTGTGCAACCCAGACATTTTGAGTATGTGCTCACTGACAGAACTGTTTTCCTCCATCTTACAACTATAGAACTTGTCGGAGACTTCATATCTCTCGACCCGGGCATGAGCTTGAAAAACCATTTTCAGCTCCTCGAACATCTCATATGCTCCGTGTTTCTCAAAAACGCTTTTGGAGCCCCGGTTCTAAGCTGTAAAGCATGCCGCACTGAACGAGGGAGTAATCATCAGCACGTGACTGCCAAGGGTTCATAACGTCTTGGTTCTCTGGGATGGGTGCTTCACCTAGCGGTTCTTCTAGGACATATGCTTTCTTGGCTGCTATGAGGATGATCCTCAGGTTCCGGACCCAGTCCGAATAGTTGCTGCCATCATCTTTCAGCTTGGTTTTCTCTAGGAACGCGTTGAAGTTCATGTTGACATGAGCGTTGGCCATTTGATCTACAAGACATATTTTGCAAAAGTTTTAGACCAAGTTCATGATAATTAAGTTCATCTAATCAAATTATTTAATGAACTCCCACTCAGATTAAACATCCCTCTAGTCATCTAAGTGTTACACGATCCGAGTCGACTAGGCCATGTCCGATCATCACGTGAGACGGACTAGTCATCATCGGTAAACATCTTCATGTTGATCGTATCTTCCATACGACTCATGTTCGACCTTTCGGTCTCTTGTGTTCTGAGGCCATGTCTGTACATGCTAGGCTCGTCAAGTTAACCCTAAGTGTTTTGCATGTGTAAAACTGTCTTACACCCGTTGTATGTGAACGTAAGGATCTATCACACCCGATCATCACGTGGTGCTTCGAAACGACGAACTTTAGCAACGGTGCATAGTTAGGGGGAACACTTTCTTGAAATTGTTATAAGGGATCATCTTATTTACTACCGCCGTTCTAAGTAAACCAGATGCATAAAACATAATAAACATCACATGCAATTATATAAAGTAGTGACATGATATGGCCAATATCATATAGCTCCTTTGATCTCCATCTTCGGGGCTCCATGATCATCTTCGTCACCGGCATGACACCATGATCTCCATCATTGTGTCTTCATGAAGTTGTCACGCCAACGACTACTTCTACTTCTATGGCTAACGTGTTTAGCAATAAAGTAAAGTAATTTACATGGCGTTCTTCAATGACACGCAAGTCATACAAAAAATAAAGACAACTCCTATGGCTCCTGCCGGTTGTCATACTCATCGACATGCAAGTCGTGATTCCTATTACAAGAACATGATCTCATACATCACAATATATCATTCATCATTCATCACAACTTCAGGCCATATCACATCACATGACAATTGCTGCAAAAACAAGTTAGACGTCCTCTAATTGTTGTTGCATCTTTTACGTGGCTGCAATTGGGTTCTAGCAAGAACGTTTTCTTACCTACGAATAACCACAACATGATTTTGTCAACTTCTATTTACCCTTCATAAGGACCCTTTTCATCGAATCCGCTCCAACTAAAGTAGGAGAGACAGACACCCGCTAGCCACCTTATGCAACTAGTGCATGTCAGTCGGTGGAACCTGTCTCACGTAAGCGTATGTGTAAGGTCGGTCCGAGCCGCTTCATCCCACAATACCGCTGAAGCAAGAAAATACTAGTAGCGGCAAGCAAGTTGACAAGATCTACGCCCACAACAAATTTGTGTTCTACTCGTATAATAGAGAACTACGCATAGACCTAGCTCTGATGACACTGTTGGGGAACGTTGCAGAAAATAAATAAAAAATTCTACGGTTTCACCAAGATCCATCTATGAGTTCATCTAAGCAACGAGTGAAAGGAGAGATGCATCTACATACCGCTTTGTAGATCGCGAGCGGAAGCGTTCAAAAGAACGGGGTTGAGGTAGTCGTTCTCGTCGTGATCCTATCACCGGAGATCCTAGCGCTGAACGGACGGCACCTCCGCGTTCAACACACGTATGATCAGCATGACGTCTCCTCCGTCTTGATCCAGCAAGGGGGAAGGAGAGGTTGATGAAGATCCAGCAGCACGACGGCGTGGTGGTGGATGCAGCAGAACTCTGGCAGGGCTTCGCCAAGCAACTGTGGGAGGAGGAAGAGGTGTAGCAGGGGGAGGGAGGCGCCAAGACTCAGGGTGCGGCTGCCCTCCCCCCTCCTTTATATAGGCCCCCAGGGGGGCGGCCCTGGAGATCCAATCTCCCAAGGGGGGCGGCAGCCAGGGGGGTGGAGTGCCCCCCAAGGCAAGTGGTGCGCCTTCCCCCTAGGGTTTCCAACCCTAGGCGCAGGGGAGGCCCAAGGGGGGGCGCACCAGCCCACTAGGGGCTGGTTCCCCTCCCACTTCAGCCCACGGGGCCCTCCGGGATAGGTGGCCCCACCCGGTGGACTCCCGGGACCCTTCCGGTGGTCCCTGTACAATACCAGATGACCCCGAAACTTTCCCGATGGCCGAAACATCACTTCCTATATATAATTCTTTACCTCCGGACCATTCCTAAACTCCTCGTGACGTCCGGGATCTCATCCGGGACTTCGAACAACATTCGGTTTGCTGCATACTCATATTCATACAACCCTAGCGTCACCGAACCTTAAGTGTGTAGACCCTACGGGTTTGGGAGACATGCAGACATGACCGAGACGGCTCTCCGGTCAATAACCAACAGCGGGATCTGGATACCCATGTTGGCTCCCACATGCTCCTCGATGATCTCATCGGATGAACCACGATGTTGAGGATTGAATCAACCCCGTATACAAATCTCTTTGTCAATCGGTACGTTACTTGCCCGAGACTCGATCGTCGGTATCCCAATACCTCATTCAGTCTCGTTACCGGCAAGTCACTTTACTCGTACCGTAATGCATGATCCCGTGACCAGACACTTGGTCACTTTGAGCTCATTATGATGATGCACTACCGAGTGGGCCCAGTGATACCTCTCCGTAATACGGAGTGACAAATCCCAGTCTCGATCCGTGTCAACCCAACAGACACTTTCGGGGATACCTGTAGTGCACCTTTATAGTCACCCAGTTACGTTGTGACGTTTGGTACACCCAAAGCACTCCTACGGTATCCGGGAGTTACACGATCTCATGGTCTAAGGAAAAGATACTTGACATTGGAAAAGCTCTAGCAAAACGAACTACACGATCTTGTGATATGCTTAGGATTGGGTCTTGTCCATCACATCATTCTCCTAATGATGTGATCCCGTTATCAACAACATCTAATGTCCATAGTCAGGAAATCATGACTATCTGTTGATCAACGAGCTAGTCAACTAGAGGCTACTAGGGACATATTATGGTCTATGTATTCACACGTGTATTATGATTTCCGGATAATACAATTATAGCATGAATAAAAGACAATTATCATGAACAAGGAAATATAATAATAATCCTTTTATTATTGCCTCTAGGGCATATTTCCAACAGTTACGACGGAGATTTAGAAGGCACTAAGTAAACCACACCTACATATGCAAACTAAGTGTTATTTTTTACCTCAAATTGCATATAAATCAAATACTAGCACATATAATTTCTCCCAAATTACTAAACTCACAAATTAATCACTATACAAAGAATTGCAAGAGCTAATCTAGCAATGAGAGATGAAATGACAAAGTTGCTAACCTTTGTGATCATTTGAATGGATTGGGGCCTTCAAATCTTGACAAATTTTGGGCAAAATTTATGATGAGCTCGAGGAAAAGAGGGGAAGAACAGAGGAAGTGAGGGGAAAGGGGAAGAACAGAGCGAGCTCGGGTGGACGAAGGGTTTATGTACGACGGTCTTTAGTACCGGTTCGTGCCACAAACCGATACTACAGGTGCTGAAGGGGCTCCAGACTGACAACATCCTGCCACCACTCTCTTTAGTACCGGTTCGTGGCACGAACCGGTGCTAAAGGTTCGCCACGAACCGGTACTAATGAGATCGTCCGGCTAGCCGTTGGAACCGGCACTAATGGACACATTAGTGCTGGCTCAAAATCAAACCAGCACTAATGTGTCTCAGATTTAACCCTTTTTCTACTAGTGATTATATGGCAGCTAGCTTGGGGTACATAAATACAACAGTCTTGCTATGTGTCAGTGGACTAAGACTTTGTTAAGTCCCGGTCGGTGCTATATCCGTGAGATCCTACATTAAGAAGCGTGCATTTTTTTTTAATTTTTCCTTTTTCTCTCTTGCATGTTATGTTACTTGACTGAGATTTCGTTAATTCTCAGTTTGACTGAGACCTAGCCGCACCCTAAATACAAAGGGTGAACTAGAGTAATGCTTAGATTAAAAAAACCTAGAGTAATGCATGATTTCCTCCATCATTTACGAGATGGAAAGGCAAATTTATTTAAACTCACAATATTATATAACGGACGGATATGCTTCGGCTTGCATGGTTGCATGGCTGGGAGCAGACATGCATGTTACATATGTCAAATTGTCAACTTTGATCCATGGAGACGATCGAGAGAACAGTGCATGTTTTCGCAGCTTCCCCTTGGCCTCGGGCGCCAGTTCCATCGATCACCATGCACGTGTTAGCTAGCTTGTGGATCTGCAATTTTTACGTTCTTCCTTCTTCGTGCGAGACCCAATGCTGTGCATATACACTCATCCGTTTAAACCTATGCATGCACGTCCTACCTCTATGAGCAGCTCCGGAAGACCGAGCATCTGTATCAAGATTAGGACTTGAACCCGGCGTACATATTTGACCGTAAGAAACCTAACCATGTCGGCCAGTTTGCGGCCTGTCTGCATTATTGGCTGCATGGGAGGCAGCATGTGTGGAGTACACATGGATCGACGGATCTCTATCGGCCATGTCTCCCGCTGGCTACGTAGTAGTACTAGCAACAACCCCCGGCGTAGTTTCGGATCCATCCATCCATCCATCCATGGCGTGTCGTGATGCGTATATAGTTGGCTAGCTAGGCTGTGAGCTCAAGCCGCCAAATCCACGAGTACTCTCGGGGGTCGTGGCCTCCTTGTTGCTTACCGCCAATTGCCCGATTCCCTGACAGTGGCATCTATGCATGCAAGCATGGTGTACGTGATTGACATTGACGCACGGGCGGGCAGCCGAGATATCTTGGATGGTCACTTGCCTACGAGCATCTCCAACAGGCGCGTGATATTACCGTCGCGCTGGAAAAATACCATTTTTTGCACGCGCGCAGCCGTTTCGGGCGCTCCAGCGGAGGCGCAACGCACGGCATAAGTGGTTCAACGCGCAGAGCGAAACGGTTTCGTGCGCCGCTTATTTCATGCGTCCACTCCCGCACGTGCACACTCGAGCGCCCACGCCGCACTGCCGCCACCCTCTCCGGCCACGCCGCTTTCGCCCTACCCCGCGCCGCCGCCGATAAATTCGCCTGATGGACGGCCGTGCCGACATCCCCCTCACCCCTTCCTACACCCGCGACCCCTCCGCCGCCGCCGCAGCGGGCGCAAATCCTCCTAGCGCGGGGAGCTATGGCTTCACCTCCATCGGTGCTCCTCCAAGCACCGGTCTCGCGTGCGGCCTTTTCATGGCGCCACGGACGACCTCGGCGGGTGGCGACGCGCCGGCACCCGCCGTGAAGCCACGTGCCCCCCTCTCGAAGCTCCCAAATGTGACGGTGGCGAAGGCGGGCAAGGTGTCCGGAAAGAAGAACAAGGCGGCGGACGGCTCCTCTAGGCGACCGAAGAAGAGACTTGCGGGGCATGTGACAGATGCGGCGGTGACCGAAGCGCCGGCGAGCTCGCTTGTTGTGCCAGCGGCCGATGCGCACAAGGTGTTCGATGAAATTCCCACAAGGTATGATTTCGCCCACTTTTTTCGTTGTTATTTTTTACAAGAATGGGTACATATGGATAGCTTGTTTGTTTTGTTGTATATACTTTGTAGTTTCAATGATGAGACATATATGTCAACTATGGGTTTTGGCTCCAACAATTCTCATTGGTCTCAAACCAATGTTGTGCATTTCGATGATCATGAGTTTGAGGTGGATGAGGATGGTGAAGGTATCGTCGATGCACCGAAAGGAAGAGCGGGCAGCTACACCATGGACGAAGACATCTTGCTATGCAATACATGGTTGCAAGTGTCTAGGGATGCCACCGTTGGTGGGGACCAAAGTAGAGATGCATATTGGATCCGGATGGAGGAGCACTTTGATTTACACAACAAAAGTAGAATTGACCGCACAGAAAGATCTCTTCGCTCCCGATGGTCAACAATCAATAGAGATTGTCAAAGGTGGGCGGCCACACTTAAGGCGGTTGCACACGTTAAACCCAAGTGGTACTAATGATAGAGATAGGGTAGGTGCCATTTCTTTCATGATTCTTCCATGTTCATGCTTCTTCTTTTGTGTTTCAAGTGCTAACTTGTTCTTTTGTTTGTAGCTCACTATTGCACAAAACTTATTTCAAGGAGAGGAGAAGAAGACCAAGAAAGGGAAGATCAAGAAAGTGAGACCATTTACCTTGCCCCATTGCTATGATGCGTTGAAGGATGATGAGAAACGGAAGCCCCGTGAAGGTGTCAATGAGGAGAGCAACAAATGCAAGCGAACTATTGATTTGGATGATGATGAGGAGGAGGCATCAAGTGATGACGGCAAGAGAAGCCCTACACCAAACTGGGTTGCCTACTCCAAGCCAAAAAGACCAAATGGAGGCAAGGAAGACGGAAAAGAAAAGAAGAAGAGGAAAGGAGATGATGAGCTAAAAAATGCTATGGAAGCTATTGTGAACACAAGAAAGGAAGCAAATGAGGTGAGGAAGATGGCAAGGAACCAAGATGCGGCAGCCGAGGAGAGAAGGTGACATTGGAGGATAGGAAATTGGCCATGGAGGAGCGAACTAGATTGTTGGAATGGGAGAAGTACTTGTTCTTCATGCACACATCTACCCTCGATGACAAGCAAATGAGTACGACAATCTTGCCCGTGAAGAAGTCTTGGTCCAAAAAAGAGACATGGACATGGGAGGCATGGGAGCTACTATGGGAGGCATGGGTGGCTTCGGAGCTACCATGGGCGGCATGGGAGGCATAGGTGGCTTCGAAGCTACCATGGAAGGCATGATTTTCACGTCTCTCATGGGAGGCATGGGAGCACCTCCGGGTGACATGGGTGAACGTGTGCCTCACATATCTTCGCATGATGCCGTTGGAGATCTTGCCAACACCTTCCAAGCTCCCCATGATAATGCGGCGTGACACAATGAAGAGGAGGAGGAAGAATCGTCTTCGGATGAGGATGAAGAATCAGAGGAAGAGGAGGACGAAGATGAGGATGCGGCATGATTGTTGATGTGCCATTTGTTTGTGTGAACGTTTATGTCATGAACTTGGTTGGGTGATTTTGAACTTGTTTGGATGATGATGTGGCATGATTGTTGATGTGGCATGACTTTGAACTTTTATGTCATGGACTTGGTTGGGTGATTTTAAACTATGCTATGTCTTGTTTTAATGTTTGAAATATCACCATATTGTCTCCACAATGAACATGTTGCAAGCGTCGGCTGCTCGCGCGCGCTGTAGTTTAGCGCGTCTGCTGGAGCGGCGTGCACGCATTTTTTTTGGAGTGGCCGTTGGAGTCAGCACTCCCCGACGCGCTAAAAGTGGCTATTTCGGCGCTGTAAACCGTTTTTAGCGTGCCGCGCGGTTGCGCGCCTGTTAAAGATGCTCTAAGCGCATGTACACTGGTAGGTAATGCAGCCATAAACAATTCTATTTTTCTCCCTAATTTGCGACCACTCTTATCTTTACCCCTAAAAATAAATAGGTGCTCAACTTTGCTCTCTTCCGTCAGAAGCTCCTATGAAAATACCTTTCCGTGTCGTTTCCCTCTGCTCAAAGAGGTTTGACCGTCATCGAGACGTTTGCTGGACATGGTTGCCCCTGTGTGCATGCGCCACTGATGTGTGGGGCCTACCCTTTAAAAAAACTCCCACTCTGTCACCTCCCCCTCTCTCTCCCACTTACATGTGGAGCCCAACAAAAATAAATATAAAAAACTCTCTCACAATCTGTCTATCCTGACATGTGGGCCATGCTTGGCCGGTGGCTATCGGCGGCCTGGGTCTTGGATCTTGAGGCAGCGGAGCAGGGGCTATTCCGGTAAGCGGCAGAGGGCACAAGAGCGGCGAAGTGGGGGCGCTAGGCGAGGTCAGGGAGGTCCAATGCAACGGTGGTGACAACAGTAGCGGTCGCCGGAGCACGGTGTCGCGAGGAGTCGGGCAAAGGAAGAGAAGCTCGTCGTGGTGTTATCTGGCGGATTTGCGAGATCGTCCCGGAGCTGAGGAAGCGGCATGGGGCATCGGGGCTCGTCAAATCTGGTCAAATCGGGCGCGGTGGCTAGCTGCCGGAGGTGGAGAAGTGAAATGGATTGTGGATGAACTATTACCTTTTTCTTTTCTGTCACTTCGAAATTTTATGTCTATGTTTTGTTATGAACATTAGCATGATCGACATGATGGATTATTTTTATTTTCGCAAAATAAAATATTCTTCTAAGATAAATGATTCTCCAGTCTCTACATCTGAGCATCTACACAACCTAACTAATTTCTTACGGCTTCTCAGATCATCGGATTAAAGGGGAGAGAAAGGGAGCGCCTTATCACTCGGGCACGTGGGAATTTTTTTCGCATCACTCGCTTCGCTTGTACCACTAGATTTTTCATCCAGCGGCCAGAAACAAATCGCACACTATTTAACTTCTTCCTCCCACCGCCTGTGGTTGATGGTGTTCCCGCGCACGCCTCGCTGCACCGCCCTCCCCTTAACCGCAGCCCACAACCTCTCAGAGCAATCCCCTCAATGTCCACGACCATCCCACACCTGTCAAGTTTCGCAATCGCCCTCACCGTTGCCGCCGCGGCGCCAGCTCCTGCTCTTTCATGGCTCGCACTCACCGTGAAGTCCGCTTCACTGACGTTGGCGCGTCTTCGGCTAGCTTCCCCAAAAAAAATTGCCATCGGTAATGCAATAATTGAAGATGAATAGATCAAAAAAATTCTGGCAAAATTGGATTTGGTGCAAAAAGAAGTCCACGTGCTTGGGCTCTATTATGTTCTTGACAATCCTCTTTTTTGCGAGGTTTTTTCTTTTGGGAAAAAGAGATGTGAGGTACGTTCGGTACACTGGTCCACAGCATATATATTTTTTCGATTTGTTGTTGTTGTTGAAACAAATGTTGAATCAACGTGCGCCTGTGTTGGACGCGATCTGAATAGGGTATGCGTACATGCATGCTGTTCCTCCTGCTACTCATTGCATGACACGTACCTACCTATTGCATCATCTTCCTAGGTACAGTACAATACAACCAATCATGCATGCACCCTGATCTCGATCGACGGATGGATCGTATCCCTCTCCATTCCTTGGAGCTTTCTTCAGCATAGATGCACTTGTCCTCTTCTCAGTGTACCGGCCTCCGTCGCGCTGTTGGTATCCAATGTTGATGTTTGTCACATGTACAATCTTAATTAGAGCATATCCAATAATATTTTTTTTCCAAAACTGACGTCCAACTGATCAACAACGATCGATGATAGAGCGCATTCCAGATTTACTCTCTACTTTGATGGGTTTTTTTTTACGCCAGTAACCCCATTTGACAATCCCGCCACGCGCGCCGAATGGCCTGGGCCCACCTGGCCGGTCGCTCTCAAAAAATTAAACAGGGTAAAAACTGGTAAACTTTCGCTACATAGAATAATCTGGACGAAAATTAGTAAATGGTGTAGTTGGTGTCAAGAGTGTTAAAGCATGGGGTAAAAATTGGAATTAAGAGGATGCTCTTGCCTCCAGGCAGATCCCAGGACTAGGATAGGACAGAGCAGTGAGAGAGTACCGGGGACAAGCAGGAGGGAACAGATCCGTTGGAGGGAGAGAGAAAGGAACGCTGTCCCCCTGGCCACCTTACATGTCCATCCATCCATCCATCAACCCAAGACCCCAAGTCCCGAGAAGATCACCCTGGATACCATCATCACCGGTTCACCGCCACCACCATACAGATCAATCCATGCATCCTCCCACATTCCATTCCCACACAACATCGGATTGTTCACCGCGAATGTATAGTGGTACATTTGTTTGCTTGGCCCGTGTAAAGTGATCCGTTTTCAGTGATCCAAGAGATGTGAGGAGTTGCTCTTCCGGGCCACCGATATGGTGGGAGAGTTGTTGGGAACATGAACATCAGCTACATGCACCTAAACTACTGCGACTAGCTAGCATAACTGTGTGTGTAATCATGAGTAATCCTACTACCAGTGGTATGCCACCAGCTGGCTGATATTCCAGCCGTGTGATCATGTGGCAAGAAGCTGCCCACATGTCAACCAAGTATATATATATATATATATATATATATATATATATATATATATATATATATATATATATATATATAGCGCTGTTTGGTTCCTATCCACACCTTGCCGCACTTTTTTGCCGCACCTCATTTTAGGCAAATTTGACCAAGTTAGGTGGGTGTTTGGTTCTAGCCAAATCTAAGACAAGAATTTTTTTATGAGCACTGAACCCCACATGTCATAGACACAGAAAGTACGGCAAAATTTTCTTAGGCAAGCCAAAGTGTGGCTAACAATTTGAACAACTCAAGTAAGGCAAGTGTGACAAAAATAATATGGCAAAGATAGTCACAAAATTCAAACAGCCCCATAGTGCAGCGCTACAGCCACACCAATTGTTCCTTCCTATGAGGATCACCACATCTATCTGGAGGGAAATGTAATAGTGGAGTACAGGCTCACAAAACGACGTAAGTAATCAGCTGCTGCACCTTATTTAAAAAAAAATGAATGTCTAGGAAATAATAGAGATGTCCACTTTATTTAGGTAGAGTCGAGGATGAAACTCACACGCCCACCATGCATGGTGCTACCCAGTAAGTCCAAGAGCATATCCAGGATTTATACATGAAAGGAATGGAGGGAGGCGGAAAAAACCATTGGTCACAGACGAGGCAAAATATTACGATACAGGTCTCAAGATAACCTTGACAACAAGGCATAAAAACGTATGTTTGGAACTATGGAAAAAAATTGCATTTAAATTGAGCTCTACGAATACCAGTGGCGGACCGGTCAATAGATCTCATTATACGTTATCTTTGTACCTATTTCCTTCTTCATACAGAAGAACATGTATGGCCGAAGAATGTCGTCTCCCATTTTATTTCGAAGGCATGTCTTGATTATTTTAAAATGCATGAAGAACGAACAAGTGCAGGGAAAATTAGTGAAATAGCTGTACTAGAATTAATGATGGTTCTTTCTCTAACCCGCTATATGGATACTCTCTCATGTATGGCTAACACGGGCTGTCCAAAACTAGAATCGCCGTGCTTCATCTTGCTTATTACGAGGGAGCTCCCAAATCTGTTGGCTCTTTCCATGCTAGGTCCCTTTCATATCCGATGCTTCCAATTCGACATTGTTCTGCAACTTCTACTAGTGTCGCCACAATCATCAGATTGCATATCAATATGAATTGGATTGGAACTGTCATATATCTTCACATGCTACTCCTCAGATGGATTTACATTCTCAACATTAGGAATGTTTGTAACGGAAGTTGAAAGCAGTGTGCTTGAAAAAGAATTTACCCCTCTAGTTGTTGGTGTCTTTCGATTCACCTTTAACTTTGGGCATAACATGCACATAATTGATAGACTAATCTATTGTTTTATACACAGTCGTACTGATTAACTAGAGTAAGATCATAATTCATCAAAACAATGTTTCATGATATCCCACCATCTAGTTGTTTTTAGTCTGAACACACCCTCTTTATTAATCAATGAAAATGTTAACCGGAATACAATTGATATCAGGAGGCTGTAGGAGCCAGAGATGTCTACCAACTGTAAGACCTAGAGCATGTTTAGCAAGGTTATGTACCTCAAAATTTGATTCTCTCCCCTCGAAAGTGAACGAGCAGGAGCTTCTATACACAATTGTACTCATCCATCAAGGTTGTTATCTCCCGTATAATATTCCCGCGTAGCCCTCCGGTTCCATTCTTGTTGTCACTGACTATGCCCTTCCAATCAGATACAACTTACAGATGTTGCAGAGAGAGATCATTAGCCAAAGCTACAACTTCTCAGTATGCAAGAGATTCTAATGTTATTGGGTCAGTCACCCCCGGGATCACACATGTAGAGGCATCAAGATAAAGGCATGTTGAGTGTCTGGATACAACAGTAAAAGAGTCAGCCCTAAAGACTCTAGAGACGGTGCCATCAACTTTGATCTCGCCATCCCCTGTGGAGGTGGAGTCCATCTGACCTGTGCACCAGTTGAGATTGCTGCTTGTTGCATGGAAACAACTTGCTCATCAAAGCTTGAAGACCTGCCAAGTATCTTTGAACAGACATATGGGTCGCCTGCAGGCTATGGAAATCATTCTCATGCAAGGCCTTCCTTTTCTAGTATGTCATATGGTCCAATGAGTGACCAACATGATTACAAAATTCACATGCGGTAATGTATCCATCATAGTGAAGATCCAACACCTTGCACTAGGTTCTCTAGTTTGAGTTACTGCTGCTACCAGGTCTTGATCTGCAAGTCCCCAAACACACCGGGCCATGGTACAATCAAGTAATGAATGTTGCCATGAGTCAGCTGCTCTGCATAGTCCGCAATAAGATGCTTGTACCCTGGTATTGTAGCACCTCTTCGTATGTTGGGTCGGTTGTTGCTGGTCTCTTGCATCTCGTCATGTGCTAGTATCCAACGGCGCTGCTACCTAACACTTATAGAGAGCATTAGTAGCACACTACTCACTTAGGCCTGGCCTACAATAGCTGACACCTTTTTTGCAAATTCATTTGAAAAACAAATATTATAATCAAATTCATAATAAATGAGGTAAAGATATTATGAATTATGTAAAATTTCCATGTATAAAGAATTAAACAATTAGTATACATCTACAAAAAATTATGTTTAAAAAATGTATCACTTATTTTCAATAACTAATAAAGTGTCTCTATATACATAAAGTTTTCTGTAGTTAAAAATGTTTATTAAGTGATTAGAAAGTGTTCACACATTGTTAAAATAACCATGCAATAATAAAAAAACTATATAATTTTTCTAAGTAGTAAGTTAATTTTTTAAAAGTGTTCACATCTTTTAAAAATGTATATTTTTCAAAACTTTCCATGCATTAAAAAATATACATCTAATTTAAAATATTCACACATTTAAACTTACTTACATAATTTCTGTAACTGTTCAGGTATTCATAAATATTTATTACTTAACAAAAGTTTCTCTTAAAAACTGAATGGGCGAACATTCAAAAAATAAATAAATTTTTTTAAGACAATAAATAAACAACCGAATGCGACACCTGGGTTACCAGGTTAGCCTTTCTCAGTTTGGCGCAATGATCCAATTGGTCAAGCATGGGCTAATGAAGAAGGGCCACTCTTTCCCACGAGCTCGCACATGGCCCAGACCATATTGGGGTTTTCAAATGCCTCTCTCGCACTTGTCTCCCTGAACCGACTGAACCGATTTCTTGTTCTTCTTCTTCTTTTCTTTGCCCTTTCTTTTTACTCTTTCGATTTTTCATTTAGAACTCGGGAATAATATTTGAATTATTTCTAAAATCCCTGGACCTTTTTGAATTCATGAAAGTTTTTAGAATCAGCAGACATTTTTGAATCTACATACATTTTTAAGAAAAATTGGGAACATTGTCTGAAATTTGAGAATATTTTCTATATTGACACTTTTTGTAAAAATCCTGAATATTTTTTAGTTAACAAAAGATGAATTTTACAAAAACAATTAACAAATTCAGAAATTTCTAAATTTTGTGATTTTTTGAGCTCTGGCAAAAAAAAAATCAAATTCATGAACATTTTTTTAATCCAAAACTATTTTTAAAGTTTTCAATATTTTCTGAAATTATTTTTAAAAAATTATGATTTTTTGAAATCCCTGAAATAAAATTTAAAAATAAAATAGAAAAGAGAAAATAACCAGGGGCCTAAAGAGTGCGTGAAAGGGGAGCGCACAGCTGGGGTGGGGCGGTGTACACGTTTGAGTGACTCGCGACACATCTTACCTGGAGTAGGGCCGTCCATAGTGCTTCCCCAAATGGTCTAGCTCTCAAAAAAAAAATTCTTTTTCGTCTTGGCAAAATACACACATATTTTTAACGGGGCATATGGATTATTTGGTTAACAAGTGAACATTCTTATTCAAAATGAGCATCTTTTTGAGATATACAAAGATCTTTTTTATATACACAATATTTTTTATAACGCGCTTGAAAAAAAAGTGCTCCCTCTGTAAAGAAAGATTTTTTTTTAACAGTGAACATTCTTATATATCTTTACAGAGGGGCACAAGTATTGATTTTCGTACGGGTGAACAATTCCCCTTGGAATAATCAAAACATGTCCTCCGCTGAGTTTGCCCGTCCGTCTCTTCGTCTGTCACTAGGTTTCGTTGGTCGTCGCCCGCGAAGCCTCTATGCCCCATGAATCAGAAAACAAATACAACTCGATTCGATATCCTATTCTTGCTAGGACGGTCGTCATCGGGAACCTTCTCCCTCTCATATAATTGTTGTCCCCTAGACGTTCCACGATGAAGTTAGATCATCGATTCGATGATGATGATCTTGAGTGCTTCACATAATCGATCGCAAGTCAGGACCCCCACATCCGACTGATCGGAAGAGAGAAGCCGGCGAGGAAGGGCAATGCAGTGTTCTCAGCTTGCCACATCAAAGAGGCGCCAGGGCACTTCTAAGATGCCATCGTGGTTGCCTTGACAACCATGTCTCTAATCGATCAGCGGGCAGCGGCCTATGCCTCGCTCCACCGCTACAGCGAGGTGCTTGCTAACGAAGACCGTCTCGCTCAAGCTCGACTGGGCCAATGCCTACTACCGCCTCGAAAGCAATCGAAGGAGAAGGGGTTTGCCCTTGAGGCTGGTCGATGATGCACGCCGCCACATGTTGGCGAATGGGCCAATGGCAGCGCCGACCGCAAAGGGGGGCCATGGGGATGGTGCCTCCTTCTCTCCCCCTCCACAGCAGCAGCTGGCCACTGAGGTTGTCAAGGTCGCAGGCTCATGGAGACTACGCCCCACCAGGTCATCCTAGCCGCTGGAAAGAAGAAGAAGAGGCTCGACAACGTGGTCGAAGGGGAGGGAGATGTGGCTGGAGATAGAGTAAGGTAGATGAGAGCTGACCAGTGGCTGCTAAAGGAGTTGGTCACGGCGGCATCGAGTGTTGAGTTTCACTGGTCATCAAGTCTAGAAGTTTCCCTGGAAGTCGGGACTCGGGACATGTGGGTAAAGTTCCTCTGTAGGTCGAGCTACATGGAGCCTCTTATTTTCAGCCCTTCAACGTTGCTTTGAGATTCGTACTCTCCAATTAACTTGCAACAAGAAGATTTCTCTTTTTTGTTTCTCTCAAAGGAAAGAACATATGAACTTCAAACTTTGCAGATCAAACAAACTTTACAACTTCAATGTGTCGAAAAACATTCAGATTTTTTTGACCAACATAAATATATAAAATGAGGATTTTTTTAATTAAAAAAAGTAAAATTTAGCATTTTAAATGCATGAAAAAAATCTGAAAGTTTTTTCCCACATAGTAATTAGAATGTTTTGTTGTCCTACAAAGTTCGAAGTTTGTACGTTGTTTTGTTTGACAGAAACAAAAATAGCAAAACTTCAAACGAAAAAGTGGGAAAAAATGAAACAACGTGCAAACTTCAAACTTTGAATGGCGCATTTGTCATTTTTGTTTCTCTCAAATGAAACAACGTACAAACTTCAAACTTTGCAGGACAACAAAACATTCTAATTACTATGTGGGAAAAAACTTTCAGATAAATGGAGATTTTTTTTATAGTTTAGTGCCATTTCTTGTTCTTTGATAAATGGAGATTGCCGTTCTTGTTTTGCGTTATGATGTTTTAGTTCAAGAATGCACATGGGTAATCTATCTAAGAACAATGGCGCACTGTTAACGAAGGGCTCAGAGATATGCAACTGAATCAATTGATGGATTTAGCTGCAGTCATACTTTGTGTCTATTTGGGTTATTCTGCAAAAGAGATTCTCCACACAGCCTAACATTTTTTGCGAGAATAAAGACATGACAAAATTTGGCTTGTTCTTTGTAAAAAAAAAGTAAGTTTGATATTCATCAATTGAAATGTGTGGTGTTTTTTAGGAGCAGGGTGCGGCATATTTTTTCTCCCGTTACAACGCACGGGCACATGTAATGTGCCTAATGGTAAACTCGAGGAAGCAAGACACATTTGTAAGGTCATGGCCTCCAATGGCAGCCCAACAACTCATCACAAGCGAATCTCGACCAAACTATAAATAAATTTTGTAAGGGGTAGCTAGGGCATCCACAGTGTACAATTTAGCCGCCTCTATCGCTGCCTCTATGCTCTTTGGCGCTGGCGCTAAAATTCACTGCGCCGGCCGTCGCTATGCTTGGAGGCAGCCTCCAGCGATGGAAAAATACAAACGGACCTAGATGCCAGTGTATTGCTGTAAAAGATGCTCTGTGACAAGCTAGTGCATGGAAAGATTGAAATCAGCTGGGATATTTGAAATTGTTTATTCATATGGGACCCATCTTTAGAGGCAAGGACGGATGCTACACACTGTGAGGTCTCTGTGCATGCTTGGAGGTTGAGGTGTAGGGCCCATCTTATAGGCAAGTCTGCCTCTACACATGCATGGAGTATGTCCATTTCTAAGACATCCAACATCACGTCTTTATAGAAAGGGGACGGCTGAAACTCAGTCGAGTTTTAAGTAAGTCTCAGTCGATGTACTTTGACCTTCGATCGTTTTCTATTTGAGATTCAGGATCGCTGTTTCCTTGCGCTGTATCGGCCTGTTTTAGTTGTGCTCCCGGCCCATTGCCATGTTTCCTTTTTCTTTTCTTGCCTTCTCTTCTATTCTTTGTGTTCGACAGAGATGCCACATGGGCTGGCCGTGAGGGGTGGTGTGCCTTTTCCTTTGTCTGTTATTTGGGCTTTCTTCCAGGCTAAATTTTCTGTTAGTACTCGTGTTGCATGGGGACAGGAAATAGGGCTGTTCGCTTTGGTTTGTTCCCATTTTCTTTTTATTTATTTTTCTTTATTTTCTATTTTCTATCGCTATTATTATTTAATAAAATATTGTCACTTGTGTACACATACATCGGTCACACACAATTGCATATACATTTAATCACATGTAATTACATGTGTTTTTTGTCTGTGTCCGTATGCAACTTTTTTTCTTTCCAACCGTTGAGCACACACAGTGTCATGCACATCGGCCACACACAGTTGTATGTATGTCATTGGCATGTAACTTATCTTTTTTCCTTCTCAAAAATATCTGTCACCGGCCAACTAGACTTTGTTTCTGGCTAGAGTTTTTTTAAAACTTTGTTTGTGGTTCGAGTAGAGACCAGTAGGGCCGGTTGCATGCCCGACACTACGAATGCAACTGCAAGTGTCACATCCGACCGCAACTCCATGTCTTCTAGCCCGAGTGCAACCGGAAGTTTTTGTTATGTCAGAGGGGGCGCCAGTAGAGGGGGCGGGGCAGTTGCAAGCCCGGCAACATCCCCACAACTGCAAGTGCCGCACCCGAACGCAACTACATGTCCCCTAACATGCTTGCAATTGGACCTTTGTTTTGTCGGAGGGGGCGGCGAGAGAGGGGGTGGGCCAGTTGCATGTCCGATGCTAGGAATGCAACTTCAAGTGTCGCACCCGACCGAACTGCATGTCTTCTAGCCCGACTGTAACTGGACTATTTTGTTCTGTCGGAGGGGGCGCCAGTAGAGGGGGCGGGCCAGTTGCAAGGCCAACAACATCCCTGCAACTGCAAACGCCGCACCTGACCGCAACTGCATGTCCCACATCATGGTTGCAATTAGACCTTTATTTTGTCGGAGGGGCGGCGGGAGAGGAGGTCGGCCAGTTGCATGTCCGACACTAGGAATGCAACTACAAGTGTCGCACCCGACCACAACTGCATGTCTTGTAAACCGGCCACAACTGGACTTTTTTATTCTGTCGGAGAGGGCGGGCCAGTTGCAAGCCCGACAACAGCCCCGCAACTGCAAGTGTCGCACCCGACCGCAACTGCATGTCTTGTAACCCGACCGCAACTGGACTTTTTTGTTCTATCGGAGGGGGTGGGCAAGTTGCAAGCCCGACAACATCCCTGCAACTGCAAGCGCCGCACCCGACCGCAACTGCATGTCCCCCAACATGATTTCAATTGGACCTTTGTTTTGTCAGAGGGGGCGGGCCAGTTGCATGTCCGACACTATGTATGCAATTGCAAATGTTGCACCCGACCGCAACTGCATGTCTTGTAACCCAACCGCAACTGGACTTTTTGTTCTGTCGGAGGGGGCAACCTAGTTGCAAGCCCGACAACAGCCCCGCAACTGCAAGCGTCGCAGCCAATCGCAACTGCATGTCCCCCAACACGGTTGCAACTAGACCTTTCTTTTGTAGGAGGGACCAGCGAGAGAGGGGGTGGGCCAGTTGCATGTCCGACACTAGACATGCAACTGCAAGTGTCGCACCCGACCGCAACTGCATGTCTTCTAGCCCGACCGCAACTGGGCTTTTTTGTTCTGTCGAAGGGGGCGCCGGTAGATGGGCGGGCCAGTTGCAAGCCCGAGAACATCCTCGCAACTGCAAGCATCGCACCTGATCACAACTGCATGTCCAACTGTAGTCATGCAACTGTATGTCTCTCTAACTTGGGTGCGGGCGGGGGGAGAGCCTAGGAGCTTGGGCGTCCCAGTATGTGAATTTATTTTTCATTTTTTCATTTTTGATTTTGTACTTTCTATTTTTCTTTCTATTTATTTTTGCGTTTTGGATTTGTGTTATTGTTTCTTTTCTAAATTAGTGATGTTTGGATATTTTTCTAAAAAATAATGTCACTCGATTTGCACACACGTGGGCTGCACATAGTTTCTTAATTTATTTTCCTTCTTTTTTGTGTCAAAAATATGTGCTCAAAGAAATACAAACACACTACACTTTTTTTAGAACAACTACACTTTTTGTATGTATTATATTTGTTTGAGGCACACTACAGTGCATATCGGCTGGGAGAGATGGCACATACACCGATATATTTGACAGCCTAAATACAGCCTAATATTTATACTCATTTGCACACTAGTCGGCCACATATAGTTGCTTATCCGTCGGTTACAGACAATTAAATTGTCTTCTTCTTTTCATTTCTTTATTTTTCTTTGTTACATTGAAGATTTCTTTATCATTTAAAAATACAAAATAGTTTTTGAATGAAATGATAAATAAAGAACAAAAATAGCAAGATGACACGAAAAGAAGAAACAGAGCATTAGCAACGCTAGCGTAAAAAATAAAAGCTACACTGTGCTGCGTAGTACACCCAATGGGACAATGTTCTAGCAATTCCAGTAAAAAGCACAAATAAAAAAAACAGGCACAATGAATAGATGATGTCAATACAGCCCAGCAGCAGCCCACGTGTGAGCCAACACAGGCCGACGCAGGCCAACACATAACGAACAGGGAAACCGAACTCCACGCAAGCGAACGGAGTTACGTGCGATCAGTTTATATATGAAATCACCTGACTTGGATTTTGCGAAGTCTGGGTCGACTGAGATTTAGACAGACCCAGAAAGAAAACTTCACACAGTGATATAGTACAGTTGGACATGGCATAAAATCGATCCACCAGTGACCAAGAAAAACTAGAAAGAAGTTATCTAGGTTTTCCTTGGATTTTCTTCGTTGAACTAACCAGGCAACTCTTACTTGGCTTCATGACAAATCTTTTGAATGAAAGAAGAAAAAAAAATAGCTATGCCTTGTTCGGTGCACCTGCAGCCTCCACCTTTCTCCTCCTACCGCACCACCGCGCGCAGCTCCGCCTCTACCAATGCCGTGCGCCGTCACCCATGCCATGTGGTCTCCGCCACTCCCTTCTCTTCCCGGTCGCCCGCCCTACCCCTTTACTACGGCAGGGGCAGGCCCCAAACAACGCACGGCCGGCGAGTCGGAGGTGCCGAAGCCCTGGCTGGATCCAGCATCCGCCGATGGGGCTCACCGCGTCCACGCTTCTACCGGCGACCGGAGGAGACGAGTCCGCAAGGAAGGTATAGGCTGGGCCCTCCCAACTTGATTATGTTGTGGTGCTGCAATCTACCCTGCTTCTTCTTTTTCAGGGGAATAGTTTAGTAATACTAGCACACTAGGTAGGAAGTGCGCCTTGCCGCACCCAGCAGCGATGCTGCCGGGTACGATCATATCCAATCCGGTAATATAGTCATAGGAGCATTGCAAATATAAAAAATAACCAATAATATTGATTAAGTACAGTGTCATACACCAAATCATTATCTATGAATAAGATATAAAATTTAAGACAGGTTTGACATGGATAACATATTGGATAGAATATATTAACAAATATGATGAACAGTTCATATATAAGCATCCTCAGAAAAAGAATTCTGGTTTATGACGTTGGAAGTCACATTAAAATTTATCTAAAAATGAGCAGATGTGCCAAGTCAAAGAAGAACAGTACAAAGGATAAATTGAGCTTATACAAGCATACAAAGGCAGGCTATGTAGACATAATCGACATCATCGATATAATAGTTCATAGATTCAGATATAGACCAGATATGTTCTCCTTATAGAGACCACAGTAAATACATAGTACGTGACTTAATTGTCTCATCCTGATCTATTTTCATACGGTATGGTAGGCAAAAGATACTACTCGGCGTACATAAAGACCTTGATCGTCGTCGTGCCTTCATGTTGCCTTTGACTTAATCAAATGCCTGCAAAGAAGCAACAAAGACAAAGAAGCAACAAAGACAACGGTAGTGGCGGCGGCGATTTTAAGCAGTCACCGGCGCAGACAGGGAGGCCTCTACCAGCGTTGTGGCCGGCGGTGTTTCCCTTTTGGGCTGCCTCGATGCCATGGTCCTCACTGGTCACTGCAGAGTAGTGGCATAAGCAACGGCCTATACAACCCTTCCAGCGATAGCGGCGGGCGAACCGGCAGGAGACATAGCGGCAACCAACAAACCAAGACGATGTGAGGGGCGGCCAGAGAGAGACAGCATGGTGGCGACCTGCAAGTATATGATCTCTCGTTAGTAAATATCATATCGCATTCTCGTTAGCATGTACTTATAAGAACGGAAGTGACATTGAATGTAGTAGGTAATGATCATTGTCTTAAAGCGAAAATGACTGTAGAGATGTAATTCTTCTAAAAAATAATAGCTATAGATACATAATTGCCCATGTCGCACCCATCTCTACATGCCAAATGAAATAGCAATACTAACATTTTGCAATCTGGGATATTAATGCAGAACATCATTCACAAAAAGAGAGTTGAGCAACAGGAAAAGGGGAGGGGCACAGTTTCAAGTCAGACCTTTAATTTTCAGAGTTGATAGGCTTGAGATATAGTTTTGGAGAACCTGAGGATTGTAAACCACCTAATCTTCAATCAGGTACCATTGTTATCATTGATAGACACATAATAATTGTTCTGCCATAATGCTGCGATGGAAAATAAAGATATTCTTAAAAAGAATGCTCCAAGGTTTAGAATATGGCATCAAATCTCATGACTTGTAAACTTCAAAATTATATAGCAAATGAGTACAGGAAGAAAGATAAATCAACATCTGAAAGCCACCGTAGTAACATATCCTTGTGAAACGACTACTGTTTCCACACTTCTTTTTAGCCTACACATATGATTCAGGATGGCAACTTATTCTGCTAGTGCAAGCTCCATAGCGCAGTTTAGTTAGATATTTGGGATGCATGATGATTAGACAATGCCAAAAGGAGCTTGAATTTTAACGCTAGTATTATACTGCATACATAACATATCTTCAGTCTGCCATGATTATCACAGAACATCATGAAAGGTGAGTTTACATGAGAAACTAACCCATCAGTAGATCTTACCTAAGATGTCTTGTACAATGATAACCAGCTATCAAGGCCAATCCCCAAACTGTTGTGACAGAAAAAAGCAGAAACGATTGAAGTATAAGCTTTACAATTGCACTGTAATAGAGAATTTCATTGGCGGGTAAGAACAATGAAATATGTAAACAAAAAGAAAATGCATCATGGGAAACTAAAATGTCTCCTCTCACAATTTCAAACCAAATAAGATACACGTAGCAGTGGGTGCAGATCGGGATCGCGCCATGCGCGAGGGTGCCGGTCCAAACACCAGGTTTAGCATATGCATTCCCACTGTATGCATCGTACAAAGAATAATGGCAAAGGTAACCGTATTTACAAACCACTAAGTATATCGTAAAGGAAATTCCAAGGACAGTCTATATACAATTGTACTCAGGCATCAGCCCTAGTATCTTGTACGAGCATTAGATAAGGTAAGATCAATATGATCACCTTCAAAGACAGAAATCTAATTGGCAGTGAAGTACTATATATGCAAAAAAAATGAGGGGGGAAGGGAGCCCAATGGATTATCATTTTACTCCAATAAAAAATTAAATAACATCATAGGAGCACAAGGTGTCTACAGGGCAACGAGAATGCCTCTTATCAGACGGCACTAAGGAAAGCTAATCAAATAGAATACACAGACCCTAAATGATGGTATGAAGCAACTCACTGTATATCATTATACAGTTCTTGCAATAATAGATCCATAGAGCAGTAGGATATTCAGAATTACATCTCCTGGGAAGGCCATCATGATATACAAACCATCAGAGCCATAACCAAACTTTCAACAGCAGAAATAGTTATCCAATATCTCGAGGAATTAACTAAATAGCAAGCAAGAAGAATGGGAAAGGTTGTTGGCAGCGTATCAAACAACCACACAGATGATAAGCATACAAATAAAATGAAGTTGTCTATGGTGGTTAACGCACTGAATTTACCAAAGGAAAATTATGCACAATTAAAAAAGTGATTCCTAAAATAATTACCTTAGACCATCTTAGGAAATGTTCCAACAAAGAAGAGAATAACTTTTCCTGCTCACCCATTGCATTAATCCATGACTTAGAACTGTCTGATATCATGGCCTGTGCATATACGGATAGAATTTACTAATTAGCATCCAAAGTAAGTAAAATAGGTATAGTTGTTTGAACACACCTCTGCTTTGCATGAGCAGAAACAAATAACACTAAATCTATTGCTGAAAACATTATAGAAAATCATGAAGATTAACAATACTGATATAGTTTTTCGGTCGTTCGGTTCACCACAATACTGATATAGTTTTTCGGTTGTCCTAACTTTCACAAAATTTAGCTGCTTGAATAGGTGAAGAATTTATGTAAAAAGGGACAACATACTTGCATTCCACATCAAGCAAAACCAAGAAATGAACAGTTGCTCAAGCTGAGCTCCGAATTGGAACTCCATGGACATTTCTTCAAGCAGAAGTGGGCTATTCTTATGCGGTTTTTAGCCCTTCCTATGAATCCCTAAATTAAATGTTTTCAATGGAAACAACCAGAACGTACAAACACTGACCGTACCAAAGAAAATTTGGGATCAGGTGCATCTTGGCAAGAAGGTTTTTATTCTCTGTTTTTGTACTTACAAATCAAAGACAAAAGTACTATTCTTGAAAAAGAACTAATGAAATAACCTGGCTGCAAAATCAAATATTTACAACCCGCTAATTATGCTATCTAATCTAAGAATGATAATCTAATCTAAATATATGTTTGCAATTACATAGTTATAAAATACATGACACCAATAGAACATAGCTATATGATTCTCTAAGAAAAGGAAGTTCAGATAAATGTAAACCACATTAGAGCCACTCCCACCTTCCATTATATTACTTGGCGGTTTTGACTTCAAGAGAAACTCAACCTTCCGAGCAGAAGTGCTCTCCTCGTCAGCCAATCATGATGAGGGGCAAAACACTTGCATGAAGTCTAAAGGAAGCATCCATGCACATACATGCAACCAAACAGGAAAAAAACTTTATTATGACACACGACTATTTCAATAATCAACAAATAGTGTGTTATCCAAGAATGCACCATTATTGATCCATAACATCTACTTCAACAGGCAAGATTTTTCTACCACAGAAGAGCCGCACCTGGCTCACCTTCATATTTCTTGAACAGGGTCACAACAAACGTAGCAACCACCAGTTCAATAACTTCATCGGCAGCAAATGCCAAGGCTCGGCGGTAGCATCCAGATTGGTGAGGCATCACTAATCTAGCTCCAAATCCAAGACCATGGCGGTGGCAGAATCCAAGATGCTTTACAAAGTGCTCACAGAAACCCGACGATTTATCTTTGGTATTCTCAGCCATGTTGATGAATTATATACAAGTAACATGCACTCGCCTTACGTAATGACTAACACTACTGAGCAAAGAACTGGGGTGTAGGTGATGTGTACCTGATCAGAGTAGTCTTGCCTACACCAGGAGGTCCAATCACCAATATGGAGCCGCTTCCCGCCACCAGATCATGGATCATTTCCGCGCTGCTAGATAAGGACAAATCAGGTACCAGACAAAATAAAAAAGGCAACAAAAACCGAGGAATCTAGGCAGACCGCAACAAAAAACTCATAGGAATCTAATCATATCCAAGCACATAATGCATCCAACCACCAAATTAAGAAAGGCAACAAAAATCTGCCACGAAAATATGCACGAGGCTGAGTCTTCCGCAAAGCAACAACAAATACCAGGGATCCAAGCAGACCCAGGCACCTAATCCATCCAAAGGAACCCGACCAGATCCAGGATGGAGCAGCCAATGCATCCAAAAAAATAACCAGATTTGAGCAGCCAATACATCCAAAAAGCTACTGGAGCCGCACATAACAACAAGTAATTTAATCATATCCAAGCACCTAATGCATCCAACCACCAAATTAAGAAAGGCAACAAAAATCTGCCACGAAAATATGCACGAGGCCGAGTCTCCCACAAAGCAACAACAAATACCAGGGGTCCAAGCAGACCCGAGCACCTAATCCATCCAAAGGAACCCGACCAGATCCAGGATGGAGCAGCCAATGCATCCAAAAAAAATAACCAGATTTGAGCAGCCAATACATCCAAAAAGCTACTGGAGCCGCACATAACAACAAGTAATCTACATATATTCGCTCTGCTAGACAGGAAGGAAAGGAAGAGCTCACCAACCAGGAACCTTGCAACCTCTCGACACGGCAGCAGACAGCAGGCCGACCGAAGCCTCGACAAACAGAACAAACAACATCCACAACGGACCTACAATGATAAATTCAACACAAAATCAATGGAAACACGAAAACCTAAAACTAAAAGAGAAGACCGGCATCTCTATCAATTGCTTCCTCTGAATCCCTACCTATCAGCTGCCTCCTCTGAATGAACAAATGCAACGGGCTTAACCCTAAAAGTAACAGGTTCCTCTGTATTATGTGTTGTGTTATGAATCAACTAAGCAAGGAAGTAATAATGCAATGAGATATTGTCCTTTTAGCAAGGAAAATATTGTCCTTATCAGGGGCATGTAAATTGAATCTAGTGAATACTTTAGTTCCTAGTGCATGAATAAAAACATATCCCTACTTCAAGATAATCATCTTACATGTATTTTTTTACCTAGGATCTTGGGAGGAGGAGCAGGGGTGGGAGGAAAGGCGGGGGAGCTCACCATGGTCGGGATCTCACGAGGAGGCGAAGCCGGCGGCGGGGTAGAAGGGCCTAGTGTTCACGGTTCCTGGTGCTGGATTGATCCACCAAAGGGTGTGGCGCCGGTTGTGGAGAAGGAGGCGACCGTCGGGACCCAGCTCGGCGGCGGCGCGGATCCAGAAGCCCCGTCCGTGTCCGTGGCCGTAGCCATGGTAGATCTGGCCGCCACCAAGGGAGAGGCCGGCGGTAGGGGGGGGGAGAGGGAGAAGGTGGAAGTCGCCGATGGAGCACTCACGGGGCAGCGTCGGCGAGTGCGCGGTCGGCCACGACCACCTCGACCTGCCGCTATGCAGGGGGAGAAGGAGGGGAGGGCGAGTCGGCGAAGGCGGCGACGCGACGGCAGGGGAGGGAGAGGGAACGGGCGGCGGCGGTGGCGTAGAAAGGGGCTAGGGTTAGGGAAGTCGGGAGCAAAGAGGCGGCGCGAGGGCAAGCGGAGGCGGCAGCGGCGCGAGGGCGAGCGGTGGCGGCGTGCGAGGCAGAGGAGATCAAGAGAGGGAGAGGAGGAGGTGGGACGAGCGAATGTGGAGGAGCGACGACTAGGTCACACCCATGTGCGATTGGATATTTTTTCAACCATGGGAAATGACGAAAATGCCCTCCGTAGCCATCTAGTTTTACACGCAGTGGCAAGCCTACAGTCGCGCGAATTTTATCTAACAGCTCACGACGATCTGGTAAATATCGGACGTCTCGCGTGAGCCGAACCCCCGATCCGACGGCCATTACACGTCAGGGAGTTCGATCTAACGGTCCAGAATCCAAACGAACGTGAGAGCTTCATTTTGTTTCAGACTCTAACAAAGGGATATACCCGTGCGTCGCAACGGGAAAAATCGATGTTTTGTGAAAGCATAATGTCCCATAATACCGGATTCATTATGAAGAACATGCCGCAACATAGCATCCTTCTACAAAATGAACATAAAAATATTCGTTGCAGTTTAGCCGTGTTCATATTTTCTTTGCCGGGCATAATCTCACATTGATTCCATTTAAGTAAAATCCTTTTTTAATGGCATTTAATTATAACCATTTCATTAATTACCATGATGTCCTCACCGTTTTAGTCGGGAATCAAATCCTTCCTTTTCTAATTTAGTAGGCCCAACACATTAAAGCCTCCAGATCCTTCTTTTTAATTATCCTACCTTTTTACATCAAATCCTTCATGTAGAATTTATTAAGACCACAATCTTTCTTTTAGTTATTCCACCGGTTTACCCATATCCTTTCTTTAATTAGCCACATCCGTTTGAATTTTCCATTTAAGCCCACAATCCTTCTTTTATTAGCTCATTCGCCTAATTAGCTCGCCCTAAACATGATGACTGCCACTCCTATATTTAGAGGGAGTTGGGATTAGTAAATGTGAAAGGCGCATAGGTCGTTGGTTGTCACATCAAAGAGCTAGACAGGAGGTCACGTGTTTAACCAAACAAAAGCCCATAAAAGGCCCATCGACATACAAATACCTGGCCCAGATTGCTTAGCGTGTATAAACTAAACGAAAAGGACTAAACCAAACCAAGAATACCTATTCCCTTCAATGTCGATGAGTCCGGCGTGCAGTGTTGTTTTCGGCATTGCAAGGCGGGTTCCCTCTCCGAATACTCCGATATACCCATCATGATGAACAGTATCCGTCATCTCATCAATGTTGTACTCCTCGGCTTTAGTGCTTCAATGATGACCATTTCCACGTGTCGAGCGAATGCGAGGATTCGAGGCATTTTTGCATTTGCCACCCTCGGTCCTTCGGGCTATCTGTCTATTTAAAGAGACGGGGATTCCCAGATCCAAACCTCACTCTTCCTCCTCGAGCAAGCATCCAATAGAGCACCCGGAAAAAAGCATTCCAACATGGCCGGTCGTCGCAGCTCTTCTGCTTGCTCCCCTTGCCCCAAGCCGGGGGACTGGGGAGAGTGTTCAGTTTCCCATAGCCGTTTGATAAAGTTACAAACCCAAGGGCTCCTCCCGTCGGCGTTCATGGTCCCTGTCCAAGCTGGAGTGGCCACCTATAATGGCGGAGAACAAGCGGAGAGATCCCCCAATCCGTCTCCAGAGGAGCGAATATGCCTAATTCCGCATCTGTTAAGGGGCGTCGGGTTTCCTATTCATCCACTCCTTCATGGGCTTTTGGAGTTCTACGGCCTCCAGTTGCACAACTTTACCCCAGCCTCCGTACTACATATAGGAGGGTATGTCGTCCTTTGTGAGCTATTTCTAGGCTGCGAGGCTCATTTCGGATTGTGGAAGAAGCTGTTCTGCATTGTCCCCCGCAACCAGGGAGAATCCCTATGTCAAGTGGGTGGGGCCAAAGTATGGCGTATCGCTGAGACCGGATACCTATCCGGCACTCCCAAGAAGGCACCAGATAACTGGACTTCAGAGTGGTTTTATATTGACGATGCCCCCCTTCCGGATCCAGTCCGGACAGGACTCCCCAAGTTCAGTAACACCCCGTCGAGGGCACGTCTAAGCTGGCGCCCCCGAGGCCCCCAAGAAGAGGACTCCAGGGAAATACATTTCCTGATGAGCAGGATAAAGTTACTGGCCAAATCCGGACTGACGATAGTCAAGGTCATGGCAATATGCATAATGCGGGGAGTGCAACCGCTTCAATATCGGGGCAATCCCATGTGGTACTTCAACGGGACAGACGATGCCACCCGCTGTGGCCGTAAGGGTCCGGACTCCCCCACCGCTCTGGCAAGGATACTGTCCGACCTATACAAAGGAGAAGAGGAAGACTTCCTCCATATCAAACCGCGGGACGGATTCTCCATGTATAATCCCCCAAACTGGGTAAGTCGTCATTTATTTTCTCGCTTCACTTATTGTGGTGTTCTTTGCTAAAGTTACCTACATCGATATTTCCGAGAAGGAACTGAGGAGGGCCGTAGAAGGGATCTCCAGCCCTTCCCCGCAGCCAGAGGACCCCGAAAGGGCCCTAGATCTAGGACTCGAAGAAGACCCAGATGCGGCCGTGGAGCTTGTCGACGGGATATTTTATCGGGCGAGCCGTGACGGTGCCTCAGTGGCTATTAGTGCTGATTATCCCAGACTGCTACCTTCGTCGCATGTAAGCCAAGCCGAAGACTCGATCCTCCGAAGAGGATTATTTCCTGATATCACACCTTATCCCTGATACGTCGTGCTTTTGCAGAAGCGACGTTCGGAGCGCAGGGCCGAGCCCCTAGGGACCCGTCAGCCATAGGCGTCTGGATTGGGTAGGCTCAAGAGGAAGGCGGTTAGAGCCGACACGCCTCTACGGAGGTAAGAAAACAACCTGTCATATAATTATTGTTATTTGAAGTATAACAACGCCCTTTACATCATGGCAGGAAGAGGAGCATCCGGACTATATCTAGGGATCCCGCCAACCACGCCTCCACCAGCCGGGCTCCAGGACCAACTTCGAGAGAGGAGGCGGACGTAGGGCTGACGCCCCATAGTCCTCTGACAGAGGATGCAGATATGCTCTCTGCCACAAATTCCGAAGTAGAGAGCGCCACGAATCACTGGCGTCGACGGGCCGTGCTTCGCAACAACATCTTTTCCGAAGAGGCATTTAATGCTTTCAATTCGGGAGACGCATACATCCGAGCTGCTCAAAGTGGGCTCGCCCGAGCAACAATCCAGTATACCAAAGATATACGGGTAAGAAAGTTTCATGAGCATGTATAACAGTAGCCCCTGAGACTTGAAACGGTTGGAACAACAGTTTTAAGTATCAATTTATGCGCAGGTTCTTGTAGATAAGAATGAACAATTGTCTCGGGAGCTAGAGGAGTGCAAGACCCAACTAGGGGCCACAGTTGCCAAGCTAGAGGAATCCCAGAAGGCCTCATGTGGTAACATTTATCTCGATTGTACAAAAATGCACTAGTTAGCAACTGGCTGGTATGACAAATTTAACAGAAAATTCTGTAGATAACCCCGGAGTAAATCCGGAAGGCGGGAAACGCATCTCCAGAGGCAACTAAAGGCCGGCGAGCGCATTCTTACGCAAGTTAAGCAGGATAAGAATGCTCTCCAAGATGCCAATGCTTGGTTGGACGTGGAATTGAAAGACGTCCGTGCACAGCTAGCGGACTCCGTGAAGAAGAACAGAAGGCTTCGCCGCGGCATTTATGGTAAGTGCCTAGACGAACTGTACCATAGTTCAGCGGGGAAGTGTATTAATAAAGTTTTGCTTGTAGGAATGCTGATGGGTCGCCCTGGGGAGGAGATGCCCGCATCTGCAGGCGATTTGCTGCAAGACCTCTCACAGCTGCACAAGCGAGCTCGGTATGCGATGCAGGGCGTAGCGCAGGCCTTATGGCCATCAAGCCTCCTGCCGAATGGCATGGGAGAGCTTGTGGACATGCTTCAAGGAGCACGACGGCGCTTCCGACTGTGGAAGATTTCAGCCTGCCGGCAGGGTGCAAGGGAAGCATGGGCTATGGTGAAAACGCGCTACACCAAGCTGGACCCGAACCATATGGCCGAAGTCGGACCGGCAGGGCCAGATGGGCAAGAAATTCTAGTTAGTCTGGTATATGACTAGGTGGCGTTAGCCGCGAAGTATTCTCAACATGATTGTAAGCTAGATAACCTGTTGGATGGTATAGAGGATGAATATAGTCAGTCCAGGTGACTGTGTAATTCAATGGACATAAGTAGCCCCTAGCCGGATTAAAATCATTTGTCATGGCGGACCTTTTCGCTTCAGCCCCCGGATCCTAGAGTCCGGGGTATGTCCGAATACCCGCTCAGTTATACAAAACCGGAGTATGTGTGGAAACCAGGCGTAGGGGTCATAAGTGCTTGAACAGACAAGTACCCAACTAGTTATGTTATATTACATGGATAGTAAGAAACATCTTCCAGGGAGAATAGTTCCGTTAAGGGTTCCTTTCCCTGGGTAAGCATGCGACAAGGCACATGTCCAAACTGTGAACCATGGCGCAGGATACAAAACTTCTGGGGATTTATGTTATAATAAACGAAGACATCTTTTGTTCACTGACCGAACATTCTCTTAAGGAAATAAGCTTTCGGCTTCACCCAGTCTGAGGTACACATCCGGCTCAACCGGCAGTAACAATCGCAGAGGTGCTCCTCTTATGCCCTAGCCGAATTAACGGGAACGTACGGCATAAACACAAGAGCCAGGCAACCCAGCTTGGCCACGTCTTAAGTCATATCGATGCATATAATGGTGAAGAAAAGGCACACATGGAAAATACATGTGTGATGGGCAAAAAGCCTTTTAGAGTAAGTTATGTTTAGCTTCCGTATAGGAAGCCCCCAGGTATTGCTTACACACATAGTGCGGCCGAAATAATCCGAGAGTCCGCGTTGTATTAAATACTTTGTGTGAAGAGAAAAAGATCGAGAAAGGAAAAAAGGGGGAGCATAATTAAAAAAGAGGGAGGTAAGGAGACGAACACTGAGTTCGACGCTAGGCGTAGAATCTCCCGAGTCTGACCGTGTTCCATGGGTTCGGCTCGAGTCTGTTATCGGACGCATTACGTAGGCAGTACCCTCCTCCGGTGAGAACTTGGTTGATGACGAAGGGACCTTCCCACTTGGGTTTTAGTTTGTCCTTCTTATTCTCCGGTAAGCGTAGGACGAGCTCGCCAATATTATAAGTTTTGGCCTGCACTTCTCTGCTTTGGTATCGTCGAGCATGTTGCTGATAGAATGCGGAACGGGCCTTAGCGACATCGCGCTCCTCCTCCAGGGCATCGAAATTATCCTGCCGATCTAACTCGGCTTCCTTCTCTTCGTACATGCGTACGCGTGGCGAATCATGTATGATGTCGCAAGGTAGTACAGCTTCTGCACCATACACCATAAAGAATGGTGTGTATCCGGTGGTGCGATTCGACGTGGTCCGCAGCCCCCAGAGCACAGAGTCGAGCTCCTCGACCCAATCAGTATCTGACTCTGTCAAGGATCGCACTAGTCTGGGTTTAATGCCGCTCATGATGAGATCGTTTGCCCGTTCGACCTGGCCATTTGTTTGAGGATGGTAGACGGAAGCATAGTCGAGCTTAATGCCCATTTTGCCGCACCAAGCTTTCACCTCATCGGCCGTGAAATTTGAGCCATTAGCGCTGATGATGCTGTGGGGGACACCGTATCAGTGTACGACCCCGGATATAAAGTCTATTACTGGTCCGGATTCGGCCGTTTTCACTGATTTGGCTTCTATCCATTTGGTGAACTTATCTACCATGACCAATAGGTATTTTTTCTTGTGGCTTCCCCCTTTAAGGGGTCCAACCATATCCAGCCCCCAGACCGCTAAAGGCCAAGTTATGGGGATTGTTTTGAGGGTGGTAGGGGGCATATGACTCTGATTGGCAAAGAGCTGGCAACCGATGCAGTGTTGGACAAGGTCCTGTGCATCTGCTCGGGCTGTCGGTCAATAGAAACTTGTACGGAAGGCCTTGCTGACTAGTGCTCGAGCCGCAGCGTGGTGCCCGCCCAGTCTGGCATGGATTTCAGCCAAGAGCTGCCTCCCTTCCTCTTCGGAGATGCACCTTTGAAGCACTCCGGTCGCACTTTTCTTATAGAGTTCCCCTTCATGGACTTTGTAAGCTTTAGAACGCCGGACGATGCAGCGTGCTTCATTTTGGTCTTCGGGGAGCTCCTGCCTATTTAGGTAGGCCAAGAAATGTTGGAAATATGCCCTAGAGGCAATAATAAAAGGATTATTATTATATTTCCTTGTTCATGATAATTGTCTTTTAATAATTTTATAATTGTATTATCCGGAAATCGTAATACACGTGTGAATACATAGACCACAATATGTCCCTAGTGAGCCTCTAGTTGACTAGCTCGTTGATCAATAGATAGTCATGGTTTCCTGACTATGGACATTGGATGTCATTGATAACGGGATCACATCATTAGGAGAATGATGTGATGGACAAGACCCAATCCTAAGCATAGCACAAAGATCGTGTAGTTCGTTTGCTAGAGCTTTTCCAATGTCAAGTATCTTTTCCTTAGACCATGAGATCGTGTAACTCCCGGATACCATAGGAGTGCTTTGGGTGTACAAAACGTCGCAACGTAACTGGGTGACTATAAAGGTGCACTACAGGTATCTCCGAAAGTGTCTGTTGGGTTGACATGGATCGAGACTGGGATTTGTCACTCCGTATGACGGAGAGGTATCTCTGGGCCCACTCGGTAATGCATCATCATAATGAGCTCAAAGTGACCAAGTGTCTGGTCACGGGATCATGCATTACGGTATGAGTAAAGTGACTTGCCGGTAACGAGATTGAACGAGGTATTGGGATACCGACGATCGAATCTCGGGCAAGTAACGTACCGATTGACAAAGGGAATTGTATACGGGGTTGCTTGAATCCTTGACATCGTGGTTCATCCGATGAGATCATCGAGGAGCATGTGGGAGCCAACATGGGTATCCAGATCCCGTTGTTGGTTATTGACCGGAGAGCCGTCTCGGTCATGTCTACGTGTCTCCCGAAACCGTAGGGTCTACACACTTAAGGTTCCGTGACGCTAGGGTTGTAGAGATATGAGTATGCAGCAAACCGAAAGTTGTTCGGAGTCTCGGATGAGATCTCGGACGTCACGAGGAGTTCCGGAATGGTCCGGAGGTAAAGAATTATATATGGGAAGTCGAGTTTCGGCCATCAGGAAAGTTTCGGGGGTTACCGGTATTGTACCGGTACCACCGGAAGGGTCCCGGGGGTCCACCGGGTGGGGCCACCCATCCCGGAGGGCCCCATGGGCTGAAGTGGGAGGGGAACCAGCCCCTGGTGGGCTGGTGCGCCCCCCTGGGCCCCTCTCTGCGCCTAGGGTTGGGAACCCTAGGGGAGGGGGCGCCTCCACTTGCCGTGGGGGGCAAGTCTCCCCCCTTGGCCGCCGCCCCCCTAGGAGATCCCATCTCCTAGGGCCGGCGCCCCCCCGGGTCCCTATATAAAGAGGGGGGGTGGGAGGGCAGCCGCACTTGACACCTGGCGCCTCCCTTTCCCCCTTGCTACACCTCTCCCTCCCGTAGTCGCTTGGTGAAGCCCTGCCGGAGCCCTGCTGCATCCACCACCACGCCGTCGTGCTGCTGGATCTTCATCAACCTCTCCTTCTCCCTTGCTGGGTCAAGAAGGAGGAGACGTCACGCTTACCGTACGTGTGTTGAACGCGGAGATGCCGTCCGGTTGGCGCTAGGATCTCCGGTGATTTGGATCACGACGAGAACGACTCCCTCAACCCCGTTCTCTTGAATGCTTCCGCACGCGATCTACAAGGGTATGTAGATGCACTCCTCTCTCTTGTTACTAGAAGAACTCATAGATTGATCTTGGTGAACGTAGAACAATTTTTATTTTATGCAGCGTTCCCCAACAGTGGCATCATGAGCTAGGTCTATGCGTAGTTCTCTATTGCACGAGTAGAACACAAATCTGTTGTGGGCGTAGATGTTGTCTACTTTCTTGCCACTACTAGTCTTATTTTGATTCAATGGTATTGTGGGATGAAGCGGCCCGGACCGACCTTACACGTACGCTTACGTGAGACAGGTTCCACCGACTGACATGCACTAGTTGCATAAGGTGGCTAGCGGGTGTCTGTCTCTCCCACTTTAGTTGGAGCGGATTCGATGAAAAGGGTCCTTATGAAGGGTAAATAGAAGTTGACAAATCACGTTGTGGTTATTCGTAGGTAAGAAAACGTTCTTGCTAGAACCCTATTGCGGCCACGTAAAAGATGCAACAAAAATTAGAGGACGTCTAACTTGTTTTTGCAGCAATTGCTTTGTGATGTGATATGGCCAGAAGTTGTGATGAATGATGAATGATATATTGTGATGTATGAGATCATGTTCTTGTAATAGGAATCACGACTTGCATGTTGATGAGTATGACAAGCGGCAGGAGCCATAGGAGTTGTCTTAATTATTGTATGACCTGCGTGTCAATGATTTAACGCCATGTAATTACTTTACTTTATTGCTAAACCGTTAGCCATAGTAGTAGAAGTAATCGTTGGCGAGCAACTTCATGGAGACACGATGATGGAGATCATGATGATGGAGATCATGGTGTCATGCCGGTGACGAAGATGATCATGGAGCCCCGAAGATGGAGATCAAAGGAGCTATATGATATTGGCCATATCATGTCACTACTATATAATTGCATGTGATGTTTATTATCTTTATGCATCTTGTTTACTTAGAACAACGGTAGTAAATAAGATGCTCCCTCATAACAATTTCAAGAAAGTGTTCCCCCTAACTGTGCGTCGTTGCTAAAGTTCATCGTTTCGAAGCACCACGTGATGATCGGGTGTGATAGATTCTTACGTTCACATACAATGGGTGTAAGACAGTTTTACACATGCAAAAACACTTAGGTTAACTTGACGAGCCTAGCATGTACAGACATGGCCTCGGAACACAGAGACCGAAAGGTCGAACATGAGTCGTATGGAAGATACGATCAACATGGAGATGTTCACCGATGATGACTAGTCCGTCTCACGTGATGATCGGACACGGCCTAGTCGACTCGGATCATGTAACACTTAGATGACTAGAGGGATGTCAAATCTGAGTGGGAGTTCATTAAATAATTTGATTAGATGAACTTAATTATCATGAACTTAGTCTAAAATCTTTGCAAAATATGTCTTGTAGATCAAATGGCCAACGCTCATGTCAACATGAACTTCAACGCGTTCCTAGAGAAAACCAAGCTGAAAGATGATGGCAGCAACTATACTGACTGGGTCCGGAACCTGAGGATCATCCTCATAGCTGCCAAGAAAACATATGTCCTAGAAGGACTGCTAGGTGAAGCACCCATCCCAGAGAACCAAGATGTTATGAACGCTTGGCTGTCACATGCTGATGATTACTCCCTCGTTGAGTGCGGCATGCTTTACAGCTTAGAACCGGGGCTCCAAAAGCGCTTTGAGCAACATGGAGCATATGAGATGTTCGAGGAGCTGAAAATGGTTTTCCAAGCTCATGCCCGGGTCGAGAGATATGAAGTCTCCGACAAGTTCTATAGTTGTAAGATGGAGGAAAATAGTTCTGTCAATGAGCACATACTCAAAATGTCTGGGTTGCACAACCGCCTGTCCCAGCTGGACATTAACCTCCCGGACAAGGCGGTCATTGACAGAATCCTTCAGTCGCTCCCACCGAGCTACAAGAGCTTTGTGATGAACTACAATATGCAGGGGATGGTGAAAACTATTCCTGAAGTATTTTCAATGCTAAAGTCAGCAGAGGTAGAAATCAAGAAAGAACATCGAGTGTTGATGGTCAATAAAACCACCAAGTTCAAGAAGGGCAAGGGTAAGAAGAACTTTAAGAAGGACGACAAAGATGTTGCCGCGCCCGGTAAGCCAGTTGCCGGGAAGAAGTCAAAGAATGGACCCAAGCCTGAGACTGAGTGCTTTTATTGCAAAGGGAAGGGTCACTGGAAGCGAAACTGCCCCAAATACTTAGCGGACAAGAAGGCCGGCAACACTAAAGGTATATGTGATATACATGTAATTGATGTTTACCTTACTAGCACTCGTAGTAACTCCTGGGTATTTGATACCGGTGCCGTTGCTCATATTTGTAACTCACAGCAGGAGCTGCGGAATAAACGGAGACTGGCGAAGGACAAGGTGACGATGTGCGTCGGGAATGGTTCCAAGGTCGATGTGATCGCCGTCGGCACGCTACCTCTACCTTTACCTACGGGATTAGTTTTGAACCTCAATAATTGTTATTTAGTGCCAAGTTTGAGCATGAACATTGTATCTGGATCTTGTTTAATGCGAGATGGCCACTCATTTAAATCCGAGAATAATGGTTGTTCTATTTATATGAGAGATATGTTTTATGGTCATGCCCCAATGGTCAATGGTTTATTCTTAATGAATCTCGAACATAATGTTACACATATTCATAGTGTGAATACCAAAAGATGTAAAGTTGATAATGATAGTCCCACATACTTGTGGCACTGCCGCCTTGGTAACATTGGTGTCAAGCGCATGAAGAAGCTCCATGCTGATGTACTTTTAGAGTCTCTCGATTATGAATCATTTGACACATGCGAACCATGCCTCATGGGCAAAATGACCAAGACTCCGTTCTTCGGAACAATGGAGCGAGCAACCAACTTATTGGAAATCATACATACTGATGTGTGTGGTCCAATGAGCGTTGAGGCTCGTGAAGGATATCGTTATGTTCTCACTCTCACTGATGACTTAAGTAGATATGGGTGTGTCTACTTGATGAAACACAAGTCTGAGACCTTTGAAAAGTTCAAGGAATTTCAGAATGAAGTAGAGAATCAACGTGACCGAAGGATAAAATTCTTACGATCAGATCGTGGAGGAGAATATTTAAGTCACGAATTTGGTACGCACTTAAGGAAATGTGGAATCGTTTCACAACTCACGCCGCCTGGAACACCTCGGCGTAACGGTGTGTCTGAACGCCGTAATCGCACTCTATTGGATATGGTGCGATCTATGATGTCTCTTACCAATTTACCGCTATCATTTTGGGGATACGCTCTAGAGACAGCTACATTCACTTTAAATAGGGCTCCGTCTAAATCCGTTGAGACGACACCGTATGAATTATGGTTTGGAAAGAAACCTAAGCTATCGTTTCTAAAAGTTTGGGGATGCGATGCTTATGTCAAGAAACTTCAACCTGAAAAGCTTGAACCCAAGTCGGAAAAATGCGTCTTCATAGGATACCCCAAAGAAACCATTGGGTATACCTTCTACCTTAGATCCGAAGGCAAGATCTTTGTTGCCAAGAACGGATCCTTTGTGGAAAAAGAGTTTCTCTCGAAAGGAGTAAGTGGGAGGAAAATAGAACTGGATGAAGTACTACCTCTTGAACCGGAAAGTAGTGCAGCTCAGGAAAACGTTCCTGTGGTTCCTACACCGACTGGAGAGGAAATTCGTGATGATGATCAAGGTACTCCGGATCAAGTTGCTACTGAACTTCGTAGGTCCACAAGGACACATTCCACACCAGAGTGGTATGGCAACCCTTTCCTGGGAATCATGTTGTTAGACAACAGTGAACCTTCGAACTATGAAGAAGCGATGGCGGGCCCAGATTCCAACATGGCTTAAAGCCATGCAATCCGAGATAGAATCCATGTAAGAAAACAACGTATGGACTTTGACAGACTTGCCCGATGATCGGCGAGCGATAGAAAACAAATGGATCTTTAAGAAGAAGACGGACGCGGATGGTAATATTACCATCTATAAAGCTCGACTTGTTGCTAAGGGTTATCCGCAAGTTCAAGGGGTTGACTACCGTAGTGAACCTGAAGTCCGTACGAATCATGTTAGCAATTGTCGCATACTATGATTATGAGATATGGCAGATGGACGTCAAAACGGCATTCCTTAACGGCTATCTTAAGGAAGAGCTGTATATGATGCATCCAGAAGGTTTTGTCGATCCTAAGAATACTAACAAGGTGTGCAAGCTCCAGCGATCCATTTATGGGCTGGTGCAAGCATCTCGGAGTTGGAACATTCGCTTTGATGAGATGATCAAAGCGTTTGGGTTTATGCAGACTTATGGAGAAGCCTGTGTTTACAAGAAAGTGAGTGGGAGCTCTGTAGCATTTCTCATATTATATGTAGATGACATACTTTTGATGGGAAATGATATAGAACTTTTGGACAGCATTAAGGCCTACTTGAATAAGTGTTTTTCAATGAAGGACCTTGGAGAAGCTGCTTACATATTAGGCATCAAGATCTATAGGGATAGATCAACACGCCTCATAGGTCTTTCACAAAGCACATACCTTGATAAGATATTGAAGAAGTTCAAAATGGATCAGTCCAAGAAAGGGTTCTTGCCTGTATTGCAAGGTGTGAGATTTAGCTCGGCTCAATGCCCGACCATGGCAGAAGATAAAGAAGAGATGAGTGTCATCCCCTATGCCTCAGCCATAGGATCTATTATGTATGCCATGCTGTGTACCAGACCTGATGTAAACCTTGTCGTAAGTTTGGTAGGAAGGTACCAAAGTAATCCCGGCAAGGAACACTGGGCATCGGTCAAGAATATCCTTAAGTACCTGAAAAGGACAAAGGACATGTTTCTCGTTTATGGAGGTGACGAAGAGCTCGTCATAAAGGGTTATGTCGACGCTAGCTTCGACACAGATCTGGATGACTCTAAGTCACAAACCGGATACGTGTATATGTTGAATCGTGGAGCAGTAAGCTGGTGCAGTTGCAAGCAGAGCGTCGTGGCGGGATCTACATGTGAAGCAGAGTACATGGCAGCCTCGGAGGCAGCGCATGAAGCAATATGGATGAAGGAGTTCATCACCGACCTAGGAGTCATACCCAATGTGTCGGGTCCGATCACTCTCTTCTGTGACAACACTGGAGCTATTGCCCTTGCCAAGGAGCCCAGGTTTCACAAGAAGACCAGGCACATCAAGCGTCATTTCAACTCCATCCGTGAAAATGTTCAAGATGGAGACATAGATATTTGCAAAGTACATACGGATCTGAATGTCGTAGATCCGTTGACTAAACCTCTTCCGCGAGCAAAACATGATCAACACGAGAACTCTATGGGTGTTCGATTCATCACAATGTAACTAGATTATTGACTCTAGTGCAAGTGAGAGACTGTTGGAAATATGCCCTAGAGGCAATAATAAAAGGATTATTATTATATTTCCTTGTTCATGATAATTGTCTTTTATTCATGTTATAATTGTATTATCCGGAAATCGTAATACACGTGTGAATACATAGACCACAATATGTCCCTAGTGAGCCTCTAGTTGACTAGCTCGTTGATCAACAGATAGTCATGGTTTCCTGACTATGGACATTGGATGTCATTGATAACGGGATCACATCATTAGAAGAATGATGTGATGGACAAGACCCAATCCTAAGCATAGCACAAAGATCGTGTAGTTCGTTTGCTAGAGCTTTTCCAATGTCAAGTATCTTTTCCTTAGACCATGAGATCGTGTAACTCCTGGATACCGTAGGAGTGCTTTGGGTGTACCAAACGTCGCAACGTAACTGGGTGACTATAAAGGTGCACTACAGGTATCTCCAAAAGTGTCTGTTGGGTTGAACGGATCGAGACTGGGATTTGTCACTCCGTATGTCAGAGAGGTATCTCTGGGCCCACTCGGTAATGCATCATCATAATGAGCTCAAAGTGACCAAGTGTCTGGTCACGGGATCATGCATTACGGTACAAATAAAGTGACTTGCCGGTAACGAGATTGAACGAGGTATTGGGATACCGACGATCGAATCTCGGGCAAGTAACGTACCGATTGACAAAGGGAATTGTATGCGGGGTTGCTTGAATCCTCGACATCGTGGTTCATCTGATGAGATCTCGAGGAGCATGTGGGAGCCAACATGGGTATCCAGATCCCGCTATTGGTTATTGACCGGAGAGCCGTCTCGGTCATGTCTACGTGTCTCCCGAACCCGTAGGGTCTACACACTTAAGGTTCCGTGACGCTAGGGCTGTAGAGATATGAGTATGCAGCAAACTGAAAGTTGTTCGGAGTCCCAGATGAGATCCCGGACGTCACGAGGAGTTCCGGAATGGTCCGGAGGTAAATAATTTTATATGGGAAGTCGAGTTTCGGCCATCGGGAAAGTTTCGGGGGTTACCGGTATTGTACTGGTACCACCGGAAGGGTCCCGGGGGTCCACCGGGTGGGGCCACCCATCCCGGAGGGCCCCATGGGCTGAAGTGGGAGGGGAACCAGCCCCTGGTGGGCTGGTGCGCCCCCCCTGGGCCCCCCTCTGCGCCTAGGGTTGGGAACCCTAGGGGAGGGGGCGCCTCCACTTACCTTGGGGGGCAAGTCTCCCCCCTTGGCCACCGCCCCC
>NC_057804.1:650174236-650220154 GCF_018294505.1 Triticum aestivum
CAGCCGCACCTGACACCTGGCGCCTCCCTTTCCCCCTTGCTACACCTCTCCCTCCCGTAGTCGCTTGGTGAAGCCATGCCGGAGCCCTGCTGCATCCACCACCACGTCGTCGTGCTGCTGGATCTTCATCAACCTCTCCTTCCCCCTTGCTGGATCAAGAAGGAGGAGACGTCACGCTGACCGTACGTGTGTTGAACACGGAGGTGCCGTCCGTTCGGCGCTAGGATCTCTAGTGATTTGGATCACGACGAGAATGACTCCCTCAACCCCGTTCTCTTGAACGCTTCCGCACGCGATCTACAAGGGTATGTAGATGCACTCCTGTCTCTTGTTGCTAGAAGAACTCATAGATTGATCTTGGTGAACGTAGAAAAAAATTTATTTTATGCAACGTTCCCCAACAAGAAAGGCTTAGTCCACGGAGCGATGACAGCCATTATTTCGTGGGCTGACGATGTTATTTCGGTGGTAGAACCTCCGATTATGTCTGATAGTTCAGAATCTGGGGATGTATTCGGATCCGTGCTGGTATTTCCGGACTCCCCTTCCCATATCACGGATGGCTTGAACAACCTTTCCAGGAATATGTTAGGTGGGACAGGGTCGCGTTTAGTGCCGATGCAGGCAAGGACATCTGCCGCTTGATTGTTTTCTCGAGCCACATGGTGAAATTCGAGCCCCTCGAACCGAGCTGACATTTTAAGGACGACACTACGGTAGGCCGCCATTTTTGGATCCTTGGCATCAAAGTCTCCGTTTATTTGTGATATTGCGAGGTTTGAATCCCCGCGCACCTCTAGGTGTTGAATGCCCATAGAGACTACCATCCAAAGACCGTGCAACAGAGCCTCATATTCGGCTGCATTGTTGGAGTATGTGTATAATATTTGGAGGATGTATTGGACCGTGTCTTCGGTGGGAGACGTCAGGACTACACCCGCTCCCAATCCGGCCAGCATTTTAGAGACGTCGAAGTGCATGATACAGTTAGAGTATGCGTCGTACTCTTTAGGGAGTTCGGCCTCCGTCCATTCGGCGACAAAGTCAACTAATACTTGCGACTTGATAGCCCGCCGAGGCTTGTATATTATGTCGAACGGAAGGAGCTCAATGGCCCATTTGGCGATCCGTCCCGTGGCATCACGGTTATTTATTATATCGTTTAGTGGTACTTCGGAGGCCACCGTAATCGAACACTCTTGAAAGTACTGTCGTAGCTTTCGGGATGCCATGAAGACCGCGTATGCTATTTTTTGATAGTGTGGGTATCGGGATTTGCATGGGGTGAGGACCATGGATACGTAATAAACCGGCTTCTGTAGCGGGAATTTGTATCCGTCAACCTCTCGTTCGACAACGAGTACTGTGCTTACAACTTGATGTGTTGCAGCTATGTACAGCAGCATAGGTTCGCCGATATTTGGCGCTATTAGGACTGGATTATTGGCCAATAAGGTTTTTATTTCATCGAGTCCGGCCGCGGCTGCATCCGTCCACATGAAGTGTTCAGTGCGCCTAAGAAGGCGGTAAAGAGGCAATGCCTTTTCTCCTAACCTGGAGATAAAGCGGCTCAAAGCAGCCACGCATCCAGCTAGTTTCTGGATGTGTTTGAGGTCTGTTGGTATAGCCAACTGCGATAAAGCTCGGATTTTTGCCGGATTAGCTTCAATTCCTCTATTGGAAACGATGAAGCCCAGCAGTTTTCCGGAGGGGACGTCGAAAACGCATTTCTCTGGATTCAGCTTGATGTCGTATGTTCGTAGGTTGTCGAACGTAAGCCTCAAGTCATCTATTAGGGTTTCGACGTGTCTTGTTTTTCTGACTACGTCGTCCATGTATGCCTCCACTGTTTTGCTGATTTGCTTTTCCCTGCATGTTTGAATCATGTGTTGATAGGTTGCTCTGGCATTCTTAAGCACGAAAGGCCTAGTGTTGAAGCAGAAAGGGCCATATGGCGTTATGAAAGCTGTTGCGGCTTGGTCGGACTCTGCCATCTTTATTTGATGGTATCCAGAGTATGCGTCGAGGAAACACAGCGAGTCGTGTCCTGCTGTGGCATCGATGATTTTATCGATGCGAGGGAGGGGAAAGGGATCCTTGGGGCAAGCCTTGTTAAGGTCTTTGAAGTCGACGCACAGGCACCGGGATTTGTCCTTCTTTGGTACCATTACCAAGTTCGCCAGCCAATCCGGATGTTTGATATCTCTGATGAATCCGGCCTCAAGTAGCTTGGCTAGCTCATCCCCCATGGCTTGCCGTTTGGGCTATGAAAATCGCCTTAGGGTCTGTTTGACAGGTTTGTATCCCTTTAGTATATTAAGGCTGTGTTCGGCCAATTCGCGCGGGATGCCTGGCATGTCCGATGAGTGCCAAGCGAAAATGTCCCAATTCTCGCGTAAGAAGTCTCGCAGTGCGGCGTCCACAGCGGGGCTCAACTGTGTCCCGATGGAAGCTATCTTCGTGGGGTACGTTGGGTGGACTTGAAATTTGACTATCTCATCTGCGGGTTTAAATGAGGTGGACTTGGGTCGTTTGTCGAGTATCACGTCATCCCTGTCCACGGTGGCGCGCAACGTTGTTAGTTCTTCAGCTGCTAGGGCTTCAGACAGTGCTTCCAAGGCTAGTGTTGCGGTTTTATTTTCGGCGCGTAGTGCGACGTCCGGATCACTAGCTAGAGTGATGATTCCATTGGGTCCGGGCATTTTAAGCTTCATGTACCCGTAATGGGGTATAGCTTGAAAGCTTGCAAACGCGTCCCGCCCTAGAAGGGCATGGTACCCTCTGCTGAAAGGGGCCACTTGGAATACGATTTCTTTGGACCTGTAATTCTCTGGGGTGCCGAATACCACATCGAGTGTGATTTTCCCTGCACACCGTGCCTCCCGACTAGGAATAATTCCCCTGAAGGTTGTGTCGCTTTGTTCAATGCGGCTTTTATCAATTTCCATCTTCTTGAGAATTTCTTCATAGATCAAGTTTAATCCGCTTCCGCCGTCCATGAGTACTTTAGTGAGCCGAAAGCCGTCCACTATTGGGCTAAGGACCAGAGCGGCTGGTGCCCGGATGGTCTGGAATTGGGGTTCGTCACTGGCGTTGAAAGTTATAGCAGTGTCGTTCCACGGATTTACTTTTGCCACATGGCAGATTTCAGCAGAGCTTCGATGAGCTCGCTTGCGCCTATTATTTGAGGCGAAAGTCTCAAAGACTGTTAGTACCGTATTATGTTCCTTGGCGGGATGTTGTTCTGCTTTATGGCTCTCGAGGAGATCCTCGCCACTTTTAGCTACCTGCCGGAGTATCCAACATGCCCTAAGGCTATGGGTTGGTGTTGCATCCGGCGTACTGTGAAGCTTACATGGCCCATTGAGCCATCTTTCCAATACGGTTCCACGCCCTGGGGCGGGATTTGGTTTCTTGGGAATTGAATCGGTCGACTTGCGAGAGTTCGGGCGTTTAGTTCGGACAAAGGTTCTGGTGAGGGTCGTACTATCCCAAAATTATGTTTCGGTCTTCCAGGCGCTTTCCATCGCACAGTACTTTTGTACTATGGTCGCTAAGTCCGCAAAGTGTACTATGTCACGGCGCCTTATAGCATTAAGGAGTCCTTTGTTCGTGAAGTTTTTGCAGAAGAGTGAGACTACGTCCTCCTCGCGACAGTCCTTGACCTTGTTGAGCGCAAGGAGGAATCTGGCCCAGTAACGGTGTACCGTCTCTAGGGGCCCTTGCCTGATGCGGGAGAGGCGGTTTAAGTCCGAGCGAGTGTCGTTGATTGAATCCGAATTTTGATCCGATCTGTCACCCGGGGACACGGAAGGTTCCGAGCCCGACAATTCGGGGTCCAGAGTATCACCCGATCTCTTCGGCCCGATGCCCAACTCTAAGTCCAGGACTCGGGTCATGTCTTCCTTTGAGTAGGTGTTCGGCTTACTGAGTTCGGTGATCCGGACATAATTCGTCCTCAAAGTTGAGGGTTGACCCGTGTGTGGTTCCTCCACTACCCCTATCTCATGGGTGGCCGGCGGGGATCTAATGTCCCTCTGGTCGGGTTTAAGCCCAATCCGGTCATAGTCCGTAGCGACTCCCAAAGCGACGATGCGATCCAAGAGCTCATTAATGTTGGAAATATGCCCTAGAGGCAATAATAAAAGCATTATTATTATATTTCTTTGTTCATGATAATTGTCTTTATTCATGCTATAATTGTGTTATCTGGAAATCGTAATACATGTGTGAATAACAGACATCAACATGTCCCTAGTGAGCCTCTAGTTGACTAGCTCGTTGATCAACAGATAGTCATGATTTCCTGACTATGGACACTGGATGTCATTGATAACGAGATCACATCATTAGGAGAATGATGTGATGGACAAGACCCAATCCTAAACATAGCACAAGATCGTATAGTTCGTTTGCTAGAGTTTTCTAATGTCAAGTATCTTTTCCTTAGACCATGAGATCGTGTAACTCCCGGATACCGTAGGAGTGCTTTGGGTATGCCAAACGTCACAACGTAACTGGGTGACTATAAAGGTAGACTACGGGTATCTCCGAAAGTGTCTGTTGGGTGACATGGATCAAGACTGGGATTTGTCACTCCGTATGACGGAGAGGTATCACTGGGCCCACTCAGTAATGCATCATCATAATGAGCTCAGAGTGACCAAGTGTCTGGTCACGGGATCATGCATTACGGTACGAGTAAAGTGACTTGCCGGTAACGAGATTGAACGAGGTATTGGGATACCGACGATCGAATCTCGGGCAAGTAACATATCGATAGACAAAGGGAATAGCGTACGGGGTTGATTGAATCCTCGACATCGTGGTTCATCTGATGAGATCATCGTGGAGCATGTGGGAGCCAACATGGGTATCCAAATCCCGTTGTTGGTTATTGACCGGAGAGTCGTCTCGGTCATGTCTGCTTGTCTCCCGAACCCGTAGGGTCTACACACTTAAGGTTCGGTTACGCTAGGGTTGTAGGGATATGTATATGCAGTAACCCGAATGTTGTTCGGAGTCCCGGATGAGATCCTGGACGTCACGAGGAGTTCCGGAATGGTCCGGAGGTAAAGATTTATATATGGGAAGTCCTGTTTCGGGCATCGGGACAAGTTTCGGGGTTATCGGTATTGTACCGGGACCACCGGAAGGGTCCCGGGGGTCCACCGGGTGGGTCCACCTGTCCCGGGGGGGGCACACGGGCTGTAAGGGGGTGCGCCTTGGCCTAATGGGCCAAGGGCACCAGCCCCACATAGGCCCATGCGCCTAGGGTTTAAGGGGGCAAGAGTCCTAGGAGGGTATGGCACCTCCTAGGTGCCTTGGGGGGGAGGGAAACCCCCCTTGGCTGCCGCACCCCCTAGGAGATTGGATCTCCTAGGGCCGGCCACCCCCCCTTGGCACCCCTATATATAGTGGGGGGAGAGGAGGGACTTCATACCTGAACGCCTTGGCCTTTGGTTGCCTCCTTCTCCCTCCCCAACACCTCCTCCACCTCCGTAGTGCTTAGCGAAGCTCTGCCGGAGTACTGCAGCTCCATCAACACCACACCGTCGTGCTGCTGCTGGTGCCATCTCCCTCAACCTCTCCTCCCTCCCTTGCTGGATCAAGAAGAGGAGACGTGGCTGTTCCGTACGTGTGTTGAACGCGGAGGTGCCGTCCGTTGGGCGCTGGTCATCGGTGATTTGGATCACGTCGAGTACGACTACATCATCACCGTTCTTTTGAACGCTTCCGTGCGCGATCTACAAAGGTATGTAGATGCATCTAATCACTCGTTGCTAGATGAACTCCTAGATGATCTTGGTGAAACGAGTAGGAAAATTTTTGTTTTCTGCAACGTTCCCCAACAGTGGTATCAGAGCTAGGTCTATGCGTAGTTCTTCTTGCGCGAGTAGAACACAATTTGTTGTGGGCGTAGATTTGTCAACTTTCTTGCCGTTACTAGTCCTTTCTTGCTTCAGCGGTATTGTAGGATGAAGCGGCCCGGACCAACCTTACACGTACGCTTACGTGAGACCGGTTCCACCGACTAACATGCACTAGTTGCATAAGGTGGCTGGCGGGTGTCTGTCTCTCCTACTTTAGTTGGAGCGGAATCGATGAACAGGGTCCTTATGAAGGGTAAATAGAAGTTGACAAATCACGTTGTGGCTTTAACGTAGGTAAGAAAACGTTCTTGCTAGAACCCTAATTCAGCCACGTAAAACTTGCAACAACAATTAGAGGACGTCTAACTTGTTTTTGCAGCAAGTGGTTTGTGATATGATATGGCCAAAGTTGTGATGAATGATGAATGATCTATATGTTATGTATGAGATGTTCATGCTATTGTAATAGGAATCACGACTTGCATGTCGATGAGTATGACAACCGGCAGGAGCCATAGGAGTTGTCTTTATTCTTTTATATGACCTGCGTGTCATCAAGAAACGCCATGTAATTACTTTACTTTATTGCTAAACACGTTAGCCATAGTAGTAGAAGTAATAGTTGGCGAGCAACTTCATGGAGACACGATGATGGAGATCATGATGATGGAGATCATGGTGTCAAGCCGGTGACAAGATGATCATGGAGCCCCAAGATGGAGATCAAAGGAGCTATGTGATATTGGCCATATCATGTCACGTTTATTTGATTGCATGTGATGTTTATCATGTTTTGCATCTTGTTTACTTAGAACACGGTAGTAAATAAGATGATCCCTCACAATAAAATTCAAGAAGTGTTCCCCCTAACTGTGCACCGTTGCGACAGTTCGCTGTTTCAAAACACCACGTGATGATCGGGTGTTTTATTCAGACGTTCACATACAACGGGTGTAAGACAGATTTACACATGCAAACACTTAGGTTGACTTGACGAGCCTAGCATGTACAGACATGGCCTCGGAACACAGAAGACCGAAAGGTCGAGCATGAGTCGTATAGAAGATACGATCAACATGAAGATGTTCACCGATGTTGACTAGTCCGTCTCACGTGATGATCGGACACGGTCTAGTTTAACTCGGATCATGTAATACTTAGATGACTAGAGGGATGTCTAATCTAAGTGGGAGTTCACTAATAATTTGATTAGTTGAACTTAATTATCATGAACTTAGTCTAAAAATCTTTGCAATATGTCTTGTAGATCAAATGGCCAACGTAGTCCTCAACTTCAACGCGTTCCTAGAGAAAACTAAGCTGAAAGACGATGGCAGCAACTATACGGACTGGGTCCGGAACCTGAGGATCATCCTCATAGCTGCCAAGAAAGATTATGTCCTACAAGCACCGCTTGGTGACGCACCCGTTCTCCCTGCGGAACAAGACGTTATGAACGCTTGGCAGGCACGTTTCGATGACTACTCCCTCGTTCAGTGCGGCATGCTTTACAGCCTAGAGCCGGGCCTCCAAAAGCGTTTTGAGAGACATGGAGCATATGAGATGTTCGAAGAGCTGAAAATGGTTTTCCAAGCTCATGCCCGGGTCGAGAGATATGAAGTCTCCGACAAATTCTTCAGCTGTAAGATGGAGGAAAACAGTTCTGTCAGTGAGCACATACTCACTATGTCTGGATTGCATAACCGCTTGACTCAGCTGGGAGTTAATCTCCCGGATGATGCGGTCATTGACAGAATCCTCCAGTCGCTTCCACCAAGCTACAAGAGCTTTGTGATGAACTTCAATATGCAGGGGATGGAAAAGACCATTCCTGAAGTATTTGCTATGCTAAAATCAGCAGAGGTAGAAGTCAGGAAGGAACATCAAGTGTTGATGATCAATAAAACCACTAAGTTCAAGAAAGGCAAGGGTAAAAAGAGCTTCAAGAAGGATGGCAAGGAGGTTGCCGCGCCCGGCAAGCAAGCTGCCGGGAAGAAGCCAAAGAATGGACCCAAGCCCGAGACTGAGTGCTTTTATTGCAAGGGAAGCGGTCACTGGAAGCGGAACTGCCCTAAGTACTTAGCGGATAAGAAGGCCGGCAAAACCAAAGGTATATGTGATATACATGTAATTGATGTATACCTTACTAGTGCCCGTAGTGGCTCCTGGGTATTTGATACCGGTGCAGTTGCTCACATTTGTAACTCAAAACAGGGGCTGCAGAATAAGCGGAAACTGGCAAAGGACGAGGTGACGATGCGCGTCGGGAATGGTTCCAAGGTCAATGTGATCGCCGTCGGCACGCTACCTCTGCATCTCCCTTCGGGATTAGTTTTAAACCTTAATAATTGTTATTTAGTGCCAGCTTTGAGCATGAACATTGTATCGGGATCTCGTTTAATTCGAGATGGCTACTCTTTTAAATCTGAGAATAATGGTTGTTCCATTTTTATGAGAGATATGTTTTATGGTCATGCTCCTATGGTGAATGGTTTATTCTTTATGAATCTCGAACGTGATGCTACACATATTCATAATGTGAGTACCAAAAGAAGTAAAGTTGATAATGATAGTCCCACATACTTGTGGCACTGCCGCCTTGGTCACATAGGTGTCAAACGCATGAAGAAGCTCCATACTGATGGACTTTTAGAGTCTCTTGATTATGAATCATTTGACACGTGCGAACCATGCCTTATGGGTAAAATGACCAAGACTCCGTTCTCAGGAACAATGGAGCGAGCAACCGACTTATTGGAAATCATACATACCGATGTGTGCGGTCCAATGAGTGTTGAGGCTCGCGGTGGCTATCGTTATGTTCTCACCCTCACTGATGATTTAAGTAGGTATGGGTATATCTACTTAATGAAACACAAGTCTGAAACCTTTGAAAAGTTCAAGGAATTTCAGAGTGAGGTTGAAAATCAACGTGACAGGAAATCAAGTTTCTGCGATCAGATCGTGGAGGAGAATACTTGAGTCACGAGTTTGGCACACACTTAAGAAAATGTGGAATAGTTTCACAACTCACGCCGCCTGGAACACCTCAGTGTAATGGTGTGTCCGAACGTCGTAATCGCACTCTGTTAGATATGGTGCGATCTATGATGTCTCTTACCGATTTGCCGCTTTCTTTTTGGGGCTATGCTTTAGAGACTGCCGCATTCACTTTAAATAGGGCTCCGTCGAAATCCGTTAAGACGACACCGTATGAATTATGGTTTGGGAAGAAACCTAAGCTGTCGTTTCTAAAAGTTTGGGGATGCGATGCTTATGTCAAGAAACTTCAACCTGAAAAGCTCGAACCCAAATCGGAAAAATGCGTCTTCATAGGGTACCCAAAAGAAACTATTGGGTACACCTTCTACCTCAGATCCGAAGGCAAGATCTTTGTTGCCAAGAATGGGTCCTTTCTGGAGAAAGAATTTCTCTCGAAAGAAGTAAGTGGGAGGAAAGTAGAGCTTGATGAAGTATTACCTCTTGAACCGGAAAATGGCGCAACTCAAGAAAATGTTCCTGAGGTGCCAGCACCGACTAGAGAGGAAGTTAATAATAATGATCAAGATACTTCTGATCAAGCTCCTACTGAAATTCGAAGGTCCACAAGGACACGTTCCGCACCAGAGTGGTACGGCAACCCTGTCTTGGAAATCATGTTGTTAGACAACGGTGAACCTTCGAACTATGAAGAAGCGATGGCGGGACCGGATTCCGACAAATGGCTAGAAGCCATGAAATCCGAGATAGGATCCATGTATGAAAACGAAGTATGGACTTTGACTGACTTGCCCGTTGAACGGCGAGCCATAGAAAATAAATGGATCTTTAAGAAGAAGATAGACGCGGATGGTAATGTGACCATCTATAAAGCTCGGCTTGTCGCTAAGGGTTATCGACAAGTTCAAGGGGTTGACTACGATGAGACTTTCTCACCGGTAGCGAAGCTGAAGTCCGTCCGAATCATGTTAGCAATTGCCGCATTCTATGATTACGAAATATGGCAAATGGACGTCAAAACGGCATTCCTTAATGGTTTCCTTAAGGAAGAATTGTATATGATGCAGCCGGAAGGTTTTGTCGATCCTAAGAATGCTGACAAAGTGTGCAAGCTCCAACGCTCGATTTATGGGCTGGTGCAAGCATCTCGGAGTTGGAACATTCGCTTTGATGAGATGATCAAAGCGTTTGGGTTTACACAGACTTATGGAGAAGCCTGCGTTTACAAGAAAGTGAGTGGGAGCTCTGTAGCATTTCTCATATTATACTTTTGATGGGAAATGATATAGAACTCTTGGACAGCATCAAGGCCTACTTGAATAAAAGTTTTTCAATGAAGGACCTTGGAGAAGCTGCTTATATATTAGGCATCAAAATCTATAGAGATAGATCAAGACGCCTCATAGGTCTTTCACAAAGCACATACCTTGATAAGATATTGAAGAAGTTCAATATGGATCAATCCAAGAAGGGGTTCTTGCCTGTGTTACAAGGTATGAAATTGAGCTCAGCTCAATGTCCGACCACGGCAGAAGATATAGAAGAGATGAGCGTCATCCCCTATGCCTCAGCCATAGGTTCTATTATGTATGCCATGCTGTGTACCAGACCTGATGTAAACCTTGTCGTAAGTTTGGTAGGAAGGTACCAAAGTAATCCCGGCAAGGAACACTGGACAGCGGTCAAGAATATCCTGAAGTACCTGAAAAGGACTAAGGAAATGTTTCTCGTTTATGGAGGTGACGAAGAGCTCGTCGTAAAGGGTTACGTCGACGCTAGCTTCGACACAGATCTGGATGACTCTAAGTCACAAACCGGATACGTGTATATTTTGAATGGTGGGGCAGTAAGTTGGTGCAGTTGCAAGCAAAGCGTCGTGGCGGGATCTACATGTGAAGCGGAGTACATGGCAGCCTCGGAGGCAGCACATGAAGCAATATGGGTGAAGGAGTTCATCACCGACCTAGGAGTCATACCCAATGCGTCGGGGCCGATCAAGCTCTTCTGTGACAACACTGGAGCTATTGCACTTGCCAAGGAGCCCAGGTTTCACAAGAAGACAAGGCACATCAAGCGTCGCTTCAACTCCATTCGTGAAAATGTTCAAGATGGAGACATAGAGATTTGTAAAGTACATACGGACCTGAATATAGCAGATCCGTTGACTAAACCTCTCCCTAGAGCAAAACATGATCAACACCAGAATTCCATGGGTGTTCGATTCATCACAATGTAACTAGATTATTGACTCTAGTGCAAGTGGGAGACTGTTGGAAATATGCCCTAGAGGCAATAATAAAAGCATTATTATTATATTTCCTTGTTCATGATAATTGTCTTTATTCATGCTATAATTGTGTTATCCGGAAATCGTAATACATGTGTGAATAACAGACACCAACATGTCCCTAGTGAGCCTCTAGTTGACTAGCTCGTTGATCAACAGATAGTCATGGTTTCCTGACTATGGACAATGGATGTCATTGATAACGAGATCACATCATTGGGAGAATGATGTGATGGACAAGACCCAATCGTAAACATAGCACAAGATCGTATAGTTCGTTTGCTAGAGTTTTCTAATGTCAAGTATCTATTCCTTTGACCATGAGATCGTGTGACTCCCGGATACCGTAGGAGTGCTTTGGGTATGCCAAACATCACAACGTAACTGGGTGACTATAAAGGTAGACTACGGGTATCTCCGAAAGTGTCTGTTGGGTGACATGGATCAAGACTGGGATTTGTCACTCCGTATGACGGAGAGGTATCACTGGGCCCACTCGGTAATGCATCATCATAATGAGCTCAGAGTGACCAAGTGTCTGGTCACGGGATCATGCATTACGGTACGAGTAAAGTGACTTGCCGGTAACGAGATTGAACGAGGTATTGGGATACCGACGATCGAATCTCGGGCAAGTAACATATCGATAGACAAAGGGAATAGCGTACAGGGTTGATTGAATCCTCGACATCGTGGTTCATCCGATGAGATCATCGTGGAGCATGTGGGAGCCAACATGGGTATCCAGATCCCGCTGTTGGTTATTGACCGGAGAGTCGTCTCGGTCATGTCTGCTTGTCTCCCGAACCCGTAGGGTCTACACACTTAAGGTTCGGTTACGCTAGGGTTGTAGGGATATGTATATGCAGTAACCTGAATGTTGTTCGGAGTCCCGGATGAGATCCCGGACGTCCCGAGGAGTTCCGGAATGGTCCGGAGGTAAAGATTTATATATGGGAAGTCCTGTTTCGGGCATCGGGACAAGTTTCGGGGTTATCGGTATTGTACCGGGACCACCGGAAGGGTCCCGGGGGTCCACCTGTCCCGGGGGGCCACATGGGCTGTAAGGGGGTGCGCCTTGGCCTAATGGGCCAAGGGCACCAGCCCCACATAGGCCCATGCGCCTAGGGTTTAAGGGGGCAAGAGTCCTAGGAGGGTATGGCACCTCCTAGGTGCCTTGGGGGGAGGGAAACCCCCCTTGGCCGCCGCACCCCCTAGGAGATTGGATCTCCTAGGGCCAGCCACCCCCCCTTGGCACCCCTATATATAGTAGGGGGAGAGGAGGGACTTCATACCTGAACGCCTTGGCCTTTGGTTGCCTCCTTCTCCCTCCCCAACACCTCCTCCACCTCCATAGTGCTTAGCGAAGCTCTGCCGGAGTACTGCAGCTCCATCAACACCACACCGTCGTGCTGCTGCTGGTGCCATCTCCCTCAACCTCTCCTCCCTCCCTTGCTGGATCAAGAAGAGGAGACGTGGCTGTTCCGTACGTGTGTTGAACGCGGAGGTGTCGTCCGTTCGGCGCTGGTCATCGGTGATTTGGATCACGTCGAGTACGACTACATCATCACCGTTCTTTTGAACGCTTCCGTGTGTGATCTACAAAGGTATGTAGATGCATCTAATCACTCGTTGCTAGATGAACTCCTAGATGATCTTGGTGAAACGAGTAGGAAAATTTTTGTTTTCTGCAACGTTCCCCAACAATTAAGAGAGGAGAGCTCTATCAGATCCATCTGTTCGGCAAGCTCCGAATTGATGAGGAGGTTATGCGTGATGACCCGAGAGGCCATCGTTGGCGCGACAGCCAATGGGGCGGCGATAATGAAGCCGCCAAGTCGGAGAACCTGGCCTACATCCAACGTTCCTCCAGAGATGATGTCGTCCTTGACAACGAGACAAGCCATCAAGCCTTGCAGCGACGACACAGAGGCACTCTCAATGAAAGCACCAATGTCGGTGTCAAAACCGGCGGATCTCGGGTAGGGGGTCCCGATCTGTGCGTCTTAGGCTGATGGTAACAGGAAGCAAGGGACACAATGTTTACCCAGGTTTGGGCCCTCTCGATGGAGGTAAAACCCTACTTCCTACTTGATTAATATTGAAGATATGAGTAGTACAAGAGTAGATCTACCACGAGATCGTAGAGGCTAAACCCTAAGAGCTAGCCTATGATGGTATGATTGTAATTGTGATCGGCCTTCTAAGGACCATCCTCTCCGGTTTATATAGACACGGAGAGGGCTAGGGTTTACATGGAGTCGGTTACAAGGAAGGAAACATAATATCCGAATCGCCAAGCTTGTCTTCCACGCAAAGGAGAGTCCCATCCGGACACGGGCCGAAGTCTTGAGTCTTGTATCTTAACGCTTCAATAGTCTGAACGATGTATATAGTCCGGCTCTCCGGATACCCCCTAATCCAGGACTCCCTCAGGAGCCATTGATGCAGGCAAGGAGCTTGGGGAGATGATGGCGCTCCTGCTTGTGGTGGAGCTCCGTCGACGAGGTCCGGCGAGGGGTGGAGGCGGGAGACGTGGATCACGGCCCCAGCGAAGCTCGCTCCGGCGAGGGAGGGAGGCAGGAGGCGTGGATCATGGCTGAGGGAGTCTTCGATTACGGGGTCCTCAGACAGCCGGACTATATGCTTATGCCGGATTGTTGGACTATGAAGATACAAGACTGAAGACTTCGTCCCGTGTCCGGGTGGGACTCTCCTTTGTGTGGAAGGCAAGCTTGTCAATTCGGATATGTAGATTCCCTTCTCTGTAACCGACTCTGTGTAACCCTAGCCTCCTCCGGTGTATATATAAACTAGAGGGTTTAGTCCGTAGGACAACAACAATCATAATCATAGGCTAGCTTCTAGGGTTTAGCCTCTACGATCTCGTGGTAGATCAACTCTTGTAATACTCATATCATCAAGATCAATCAAGTAGGAAGTAGGCTATTACCTCCATAGAGAGGGCCCGAACCTGGGTAAACATCGTGTCCCCCGCCTCCTGTTACCATTAGCCTTAGACGCACAGTTCAGGACCCCCTACCCGAGATCCGCCGGTTTTGACACCGACAACGGCCCAGGCAAAGCTCGCTCGCTCGAGGGAGGGAGGCAGGAGGTGTGGATCACGGCCCCGGCGAAGCTCGCTCTGACGAGGGTGGGAGGTGAGAGGCGTGGATCACGGCCCCGGCGAAGCTCGCTCCGGCGAGGGAGGGAGGTAGGAGGCGTGGATCACGTCCCCGGCGAAGCTTTCTCCGGCGAGGGGTGGAGGCAGGAGGCGTGGCGGTGGATCCATCGGCGGCCAGTCACGGTACCGCGGGCTCCCTCGCTCCGGCTGCTGCTATCGCTCGCTCGCCCACGACGGTTGTCTCCGGCGCTAGGAAGCGGGTTAGGTTGGGGCTGGGTCGGGGTCGGGGTAGTTTCTACGGTGTAGGCGCATCGCGCCCTTATAGGGCCGGGGGGTAACAGAATATTATTCTGTTACTAGTAACAGAATAGTCCAGCCCTATATATATAAGTGGGATGAACTCCTACCAAATGATGGCATACGAGCAATTCAAGAGGAATTGGCAGAATTGTTTATTGACCACGTCATACCTAAAGACGGAGACTACCATCGGGAATTGCGATGCGATTTTTGTAGATGATGTTAGGGATCCTAACAGATGTTATATTGTATATATGCATCAACATGTACTATATGTAGTAGCGTCGAATAGATATAGGAAAACTTGTTTATCGACTAACAAGCACGGAGAAAGAGAGGTCACTTCTCTCTATATATTGATCATGACGATGTTGTGTAATTAATGGTTCCTTCCTTGCTTACTAGCTACCGTCAAGTTCTCTCTATATGTGGTAGCTAGCGTCGACCAAACACGGAGAAAGAGAGGTCACTTCTCTCTGTATTAAGAACAGTAAAACTGCACCTAATTCCTGCCCTCTCAGTAATTAGGTGTTTTTGGCCGTTGGATTTCGTTAACTGGACATTCTTCACCGTTGGATCTTCATTTGACTGTAAGTTGATGTTGAAGTGGGCTAAATGTCGCATGGGCAGCTGCTCCCGTAGCTTTTTCTGAGCCCTCTGGTTAACTGGGCTGCATCGGGCCGGCCTGTTTGCTTGCTCATGCCCAACGCAACGAACAAACCTCTCCCTCTCCTAAAAAATTGCTATAACCGCTCAAAAAAAATCCTAAAAAAATGCTATAGAGAGGGGATGCAGGCGGCGCGACCGGATCCAGGCGAGGCGCCGGTGTGGATCCAGGCTATGCGTGCCACGCGCGAGGATATCCAGTACGAGTCAGTCGAAAGGATCCGCTTCGATGGTATCCAACGCGGGATGCGGGGCGCGAGTCGATCGAGAGGACGCCTCGCCTCCCCTGCAACGTTGCTCATCCCCTCCGCGCCGCCTTGTTCTTCCATGACGGCAACTCTTGCATCAGGATGGGGTGGTCGCCAACGACGATGCGCATACAAATGGAGGGCTGCAGGATGACTTCTCAACTTCGCATGCGCGGCAGCGTCTGCTCCGATTAGATCCAGGTGAGCACATCAGCTCATGTTGTACTATCCATTGGCGGATCCACCACCGGGGCGGCCGCTCCGGGTCACCGGCGATCGAGCGGCGACTCCCATCTACCTAACCATCCTCCAGTAGCCCTAATCTCATCCGGTGTCGAGCAGTTTCTATGGGGACGGTGGCGTCTTATTTTCAATACGTCTGTGATGTATTCAGATGCGGAGGCCACTTGGATTGTTGATGAAGAACCTGATGAAGCACTTGAGGTTAAGAAGGCAGTAGCCAACGAGAGTAGCTTCTCCATCAGCGCGGGCGGCGACAATGAATGGCGTAGGAACACATGCAAACATCCACGCGACTAAAACAACAACCAGTGAGTATATCCTATTCTCTTCTCCACTTATTTTATTTAGCACAACTCTATTTGATATGTTGGCTGAATAGGATACTCCAAATTTGTTATTGCAGGATATTCCGTCCTGTATTTAATCCTGGTAGAGGCGAATTGAAGGCTAGCTACCCCAGAAACGAACTGTCCTGTATCTCTAATTACTAGGGTACAAACGGGATGACCAGTAGCCTGAATTTCATTTGGCGGCGACCAATTTCTATGGATTCCTCTTTTTTGAAGCTACAACACCTACAAGATCAAGATTGGTTGAAAACGGTGACTAGAATGCATCCCTCTTTTTCTCTTTGCGAATAAGGATGCATCCCTCTGTTGGTACTATTTCGTGTTTGATGACAACCTAGATCATTTGGACTCTGGGGCATATTCAGAATGTGAAAACATGATAATTCTGCTTAAGATTGAGGTTGATGGAAAGAAATTTATAGTCAGGTGTATATCTATCTATTCATTTATTCCATCATAGTGGCATGAAGAAGAAATATCATCATTTAGGAAGTTAGAAAACCATCACTTGTGAAGGATTTTTTGTTTCAAAGTTTCATTCATATTCTTGACTCTTGTGACCATTTGATTAGGAAAAGAGACGCTACTCCCTCCGTCACGGTTTAGAAGGCGCGCTTGGAAATTCTCTGGGATCTAGGTGGTTATCTATTGGTTGTGAGATGGGCTAAAAAATAGCATTCACACTATGCATGCATATAGAAATAGTATATCGGAGTACTAATTAGCTACTAGAAATAAATGCAATGCGCCTTAAACCTTGTCTATTGTGGAAACGCACACAAATTTAACTGTGCCTTCTAAATTGTGACGGAGGGAGTAGCTGTTTCTATCATGTTCTAAGCAAACTTACAAAGACTAAATGTGTAATGAGCTCGGCTGTTGTATTTTTGTTTTCTATGACATCTGCTCTAACTTCTAAGTAACTAATAAATGTGTTCATTGTGTGTGATCTGGTTTTGGCTTGGATGGTAATTTTAAGTGTCCAAGTGGTAACCGTCATAAAAATGGTAGCAGTGGTTATTTATTAATATAATCCTAACTACAATTATTTATTCCACGTACAATTGCTAAAATGATGGAAGAATGCTCCTCAAGTGGAGCGCACACTGCCTCCGCCATGGGCGAGAGCACCGGATTCCCATGAAGCTGCCGTTGCAGCGAGCAACATGGTCCCATCGGCACGGGCCAAGTGACACAACGGCGGCGGTGAACCCAATGCAGATCCGCCAGTTTCAGGAGTCAAACTTAGGCGGGTGGGTGCAATGACAGGTAACGACCTTCCTCTACTTCTCCTTGGCCTCTTCCTTAGCCAAGGCCACCAGGCCGGACGCTCCCTCTTCCACCTTTGCACCATCTCATTCATCGCCACTGCTGCCTTTTCGTCCAACACATCTCACTTGTTAATTTGTAAGGCGGCCCTTCAAGTTTCTTCACATCTTTCTCTTTTGTTTTTGCAATACTGTTTTACAGAACTGTTTACCAGTGCTGTCTATGCTCCTATCTTCGTGTCGACTTTGGCTCCCAATGAGGTCTATAGATTGGTTTTAGTGCATTATTATGATAGGTGCTTCTGTGATAAACTTGTGGATAGAAGTCACTATTTTTAAAGGACCACATCTTCTTTGCTTATTTATGTTACTTTTGAAATAAACACTTGCCGTTGTGAGATAAGCTTGCATTTCTTTTGTCTATGAATCCCTCGTGTAATTGTGGTTTGGGTGATGTCCAAAGATTGCACATGCGCTTGTATAAAAGATAGGGAAGGTGTTTGAGGCTGCACTGGAAGAGGCATATCCTTAATTCTCGGGGTTTAGTTCCAACTAATAATTATGACGATATTTTTACAGCACTATGATCAAGATTAATGATTATGAGTACTCACGATGGTTATGAGCATTTCCTATACAAGGTATACTGCAGGTCTGTTGTACAAGGTAGCAGCAGCATGATAATAATATTTTCCCGGCCCAAGTATATTATCATTGGTTTGTCTATTCCTCAAAAAAAATATTAGTTCGTCTTCATTCCCATCAGGGTCTTATGCACAGGTGAAATTTTGTATCCATTGAGCTGATGCCTGGATTGTTACCCAACTAACGGAGGAATTCCATGGGATTTGTCGTACCTGTGTCCTTTCATTATCGACTTCAGACCACCCCTTTTCAACTTCAAATTAATGAGTTTGTATTTTTAAAGAATTTTGTATCCCTTCCATTTTATTGATACTCAGTGCGTTTGTTGAATATCAATGCATGTTGTTACCATAAGTAAGTTTGGCCTTGTTCCTGCTCACGTGTAGTTTACTGAGTTTTTCATTCTTGCTGAAAAAAAAACATGCTCGAGGCCTCAATAGTAAAAGATTTTGTTTTATTGTGTTTGTGCTAAAATCATATAATTATGCAAAGCCAAGAGCCAGAATATGAAGATTTATTTGCATCCTCATAGAATGTAACTATTGCATTTTCTGAACTTTTCCCTCTATAGCTGGGTGTAGAACTGCAAATGTCAGCTGCCAGACAAAGTTATCTCCAATGCATGCTTGCAGTTCCTTGCAAATTCTTCTTGAATGTTATTTGTTCGGCATGGAGCGTGGGTGAGGGGACCATTTTCGCCAAGTCGAAGCTAAGATGTCGCTCTGTCTCAGCTTGGAACCATATTATTCTCTTTTAGGTTACTATTACTTTACTGATTGTATTATCTCATTTGAAATGAAAAGATTTTTTTTTTGTGAAACAACTTAGTCTTTTTTTCTTAGGTTGGTTACCACATGGGCCATGTGGTAAAAAATCATATCTCTTATAAAACATTCTAAATAGACGGGCGCAGCAACGCGCGCCATCAATGATCTAGTATATGTAGTAGCTAGCTAACACAATATGAAACCCCTAAACCCCTCATTTCAAAAAAAAACCCCCAAGCACCTGGCAGCTGCTGACGTGTGGATGTCTTTTAGTCCCGGTTGATGTTACCAACCGGGACTAAAGGTCCTCCTGTCTGGGCGACCCACAACGGCCACCTAGAGCCCTTTTTGTCCCGGTTCGTAACACGACCAGGACTAAAAGTGGTGGGCATTAGTCCCGATCGTTTTTCCTGGTTGCAGAACCGGGACTAAAGGCCCCCTGGAACCGGGTCTGGTGCCTTGTTTTCTACTAGTGAAGGACCAGCGACCTATAGCCGTCGTCATTGAATTCTTGAATCAATCTAAAGAACCCGACACCAATTCTTGCCAATTCGTATGCATGGTGAGAAACTGTAACCTCGCTCCCCTCAGGAGATGTCAAAAAGCTACAGCGGAGCTTCATCTAATCCGTACCCATGGAAAAACTTCAGGAGGATTGGATCCCGAAAGACTGACTCAAAGAAGAAGAGCCGCCATTCTGTATAAGCGCCACACCTGCGAGGACTAAAACCCTAACTATCTACTAGCAAGAGCCGAGACACCAGGAATCCCCTAGCCGCTACCGGAACGACAGGCGGGGAGGAGGCGAATCAATATGCTCATCGATGGAGATGGAGGGGAAAAGGCTTTTGCTATAGTAGATACTAATATGACCTTCCTACCCTTGCTACTGGGCACTGGATATCATTTATACTTGACTTTCGTGGACTTCTTGAAAAAAGTAACTTTCGTGAAAAAAGAATAAACGTGCTAGACCCAAGGGAAAAAATAGTGCGTCACAGCAAAATAGCGCCGGCCTTAAAATACACTATTAGCATGTTAGAACGCGTTATTGCGTGCTATTAGCGAGACTTAGTACATCAATTTATTTAACGAGACACTCAAAATGTTATGGGTACTATTAGCGACGCTATAGCACACAATTTTTTTCAGTGGTTAGACCTGACGGTGGAAAAGATTGTGCAAAACAGCATATATGCACAGACAAAAAAAACATGACACAATGAAAAATAGTTACTAACACGATTTGCTCAGGCAACTTACACATAATGGGTCCCATAATTAATAGTTTGCAAAAATTAATTGCCTGTATCTCGAGCATATCAATAACACAACTGATCCAAAAACAAGACAATTATCATTGCTTGCAGTGAGTAGTCCGCCAAGGAAGTCTGGCAAAAGCATGCTGTTTCTTCTTCTGAAAAATCAATCATCTTGCTGATGCTTGTGCCGTTCGCGCACACACAAGGCGACCAGCATGACGAAAATGATAGCTAGAAGCAGCACATACATGTAAGCTTGAAGCATGCTTTCCCACGTGCCGGAGACGAAGCTGGCCACCACGCTCATGAGACAAAGTGCTACAAGCATCTTGAAAATTTGATTGTAAAATCTGACGAACTCTTTATTTATGTTTCCTGCTAGCATGACAATGATGATCAACGACGAGAAGAAGGCGATGGCGTTGCTGTAGCAAAAAGCCAGGTACCTCGGGGGGAACTTGTCACGCATAACCGACGCACCAGCGCTGTATCCCTTTTCTTTGTCATCGGCGCTCCAGAAACCACCGGGTGGAGTAAGCCCCGCGGTGTAGGACATGGTGGCAACCAGTGAAGTGAGGAAAAGTAGCCAGGCACGAAAGTCTTGGAGCCTCTCTTTTTTAGCAGATTGATCGCCTGTGGGATTGGTGGGCACCAGATTCTGAAGGCCGTCGACAGCTACAGCCGCAAGCCGACCGTTGCCAGAGGGGATGAAGAGCACCGGCATGCCATTGGCTCCCTGTATTATCTTCAACAATTCGTCATTGGACAAAGGTGAACCATGCTCGACGGTGATCTCTTGATGTTGAGACTGTGGTGAATCCACTTCGTTTGCTTCTTTGGGCATATTCTCTATGGGCATCCTCTCTATAACAGAAAATGATGCAAGCACGATTACACTGACAATTCCTGTTAGCTAGACAAAAAAGAAGAAAAGAAACTTGCCCTGCAAGCGTCGTTGTTGTTGGAGCAACTATCCTGTTATGTGCGATTGACTTCATTGGTGAATGTTTCCATTCTTTGTTGCAGTTTATCTGTTGGTTTTTCTTTTTCTTACTTAATTATTTGGCTGTGTGCATCCTATATGACTTGAGTAGGTCTTGAGTGGTGTTGATGCAAAGGCCAGATGTAATTGATATGTTGTTGATATTAATATATCAATACTTTTATAAGAAAATGTAGTATTTTTTTTCCCTGAGCAAGACACAATTTTCTCTATCTTTTATAGAAGGCCAACTCATACCCTTTGTGTCACGCTGACTATCGATTTTATACACCTTTTATGTAATCATATTGATTTTGTCAAAACCATGCATAATCAAACTACACACAAAATACTTGTGGTGACTTTGTGCTTACTTCCTTTGACCTGGTATGTCAGCTCCCACCTCGTATTTTGGGTTAAAGTTTTCACCAAATTTGATTACTAAAACATATGTGGTAAAAATTGCATCAGTAAAAACTTGCTTCGAATATGAATCAATATGATATATTTTTATGCCATATCACATATATTTTACTAGTGCAAACTATGATCAAAGGTTGGTCCAATATACGAGTGACTAATAGTAAGTTCGGATGGACGAGCCTTAATTCCATTGAACTTGGTGCAGAGGCTAATAGGTGGCCACCAGATCAGACACAAATTGAAACTCAGACTATTTTTAGCATAATTAAAACTGGCTTGTACAACAAACGGCTCGGCATATCCAACATAGAGAGTTTGAGCATGAGCAAGCATAGTTCATTGACGACGAGAAAATCTAAACAAACTGAACTACCAACTCTGTGAAACCGACAAGCCAAGCCGAGTTTCAATGAACTAGCATATCCAACATAACACAAAATAAATTGCCGATTCGTTCCTATCTAGTACTCCATCCATTCCTAAATATTTGTCTTTCTAGAGATTTCAACAAATGACTAAATACGAAGTAAAATGAATGAATCTATACTTTAAAATATGTCTATATACATTCGTATGTGATAGTCTATTTGAAACCTCTAAAAGACAAATATTTAGGAACGGAGGGAGTACATCCTACAGGTTCAAATGTACTCCTCCCGACAAAGATAGAAATTTCGGAAGCAGGAGAGCGAGGGATCTTCAGTTGTTGACTGCATACCAGCTTGGAAGATGGCTACCTATACACTAGCTAGTACGATACCAGATACGCTGCACGATTAAGTTGTCTGTCTCTGAAAGAAATAGAGCGGCGGAGGAGACGGGGCAGCGAACTCACCGTTGCGGTGTGAGACGGAGAGACGTATGGCGGCAGGCTCTGCTCAAGCCACTGAAACGACGCTGCTATCCAGATCTGCTTGAGGTAAGAGTGTAGAGCAGAGACATATATACGGCAGAATATGCCGGAAGCGCTAGATAAACTTGACAAGAGAGATTGGAGTAGACTAGAACCTCGATCGGATCCATATATCACCTACACTTTACAATTTAAATAAACAAGTGGGGAAGGAACGTTGACGACGACCCACGGTGGTTGAGCCATGTGCCCTCTTCCACCCCGCACCCCGACGGTTTTGTCCCCTTGTAATGGGCCATTAGGGCATGTACAATGGGGTTGACTCAACTGTCTATAAAAGGTGCCACCTATGATATTTGGTGAGGTGGAGAAGAGAGAGGAAGAGAAAAAGAAAAGGTCGTCGGTAAATTAGCAGACGGTCGAATGGCATGAAAATCCGCTGGCTAACGACGCCACTTTTCCCGTTGTATGGCTGGTGTCGGTAGTGGTGCGGTTGTGCGCCAGATTATCTCGTGATCCCATGGCAGGCCCATCTCAGGTGCTCATGATTCTACGATGGTGGACGTCCCCAGCCTTGATAAATCCACGACGCCACGACTGTTCATGCAGTAACAAGTTTATACAGACAACTGAAAAAGATAACCCACTGTAGAGGCTGTCTATAACACTATCTGCATATGACGTGGATATGTACTGCAGACTGTTGCCGTCTAAACCAATGTACTTGCCCTTAGGATTCTTCTACTCCCTATGTTCAAGTTTACTGGGCCCTCATGTTTCGGGTTAAAATTTGATCATCTATATAACTGAAAATATATAAAATATATGCTATAGAGAATATATATTTTTGGATTCATGTTTCGAAGTGGTTTCCCACCATATAATTTTTGTGGCATATCATTTACGCCTTAGTAGTGTTGACACCAGATTTTGGCACGGTCAATAACTTATTTAAGATGGCCTCAAATAGAGAAGTGATCTTCATGAAAGAGTTCCGTATTGTCGATATGAACATCTTTGAAGTTTGGGTCATCGCAGTCCGATTTCATCTCGAAGACCGAAACTATGCTCAAAGTACTAAGATCTTATATTCAGAGTACAGTTTGGCGGATTAAGCCCCCAAGACGACCTCAAATGGAAAAATTATCTACACGGATTGTCTTCGTCTCGTCGAAACGATCGATTTTAATATAAAAATCGTTCCAATCCAAGTTCGTATGCAAAAGTTAGAGCCATCGGAATACAGCCCTGTCAGGAGGCAAAAACTGGCGCGCCCCACCAGACACCCTGTCTGATGGGTAGAGCGAGGGATAACCTGTTTCGTGCGACCGATTTGACCCTTAAAATGATCTCTGATCAAAAAACGTTCAACATAAAAGTTGTTCGTCTCGTCGAAACGGTCAAGATTGCTTTTGGGCTCGTTTCCATCCGAGATCGTTTACCACCACAGAAAAGACCTGCAAGATGCAGCCAGTTTAAACCGAACAGTTTTGGAAAGTTCAGACAAAACCAATCCGAATTTGACTAGGGTTTTGGACGTGAATCCAAGCTTTTTCCTTGCACGGGAAGTCCAGCCGCCTCTTATATACCTAAGGGGTGACGGCCGATTGAACAACACCAATCGAACAAACACATCTAATACTTTTTCGTGTTCATCTACTTTTATCTCTCCCCTTGTATCTTTCTTCTCGTTCTTCGTCGTTCTTCAAGATTGGAGGCTGTGAATCCACGAGGCTCTAGGGGCGGTAAGGCCGACCTCTAGCAACCAATCGTCGCCGCGAGCCCTGACGGGGTCCCTCCCGGGCGAGCGAGGCGTCTGGTCCCAAAAGCGCCGGCTTGCTGTCTTGCGTATCGTGCTGGAAGTCGGCCTCCCGCGGTGTGAGTTGCGGAGCATCTTCCTCGGCGCCGCGGGTACACATCGACGTGTTTGTGTGACAAGTGCCAGCGTCAACACACTTTTTGGCGACTCCGCTGGGGACGAAGCTTTGGACGGTCTCCGGCCTATTCTTGCTACGAAAGGATCGTCATCTAGGGTTTGCAATCTACAAAGGTAATATGAATACCCAATTCCCTACTATAGATGCAAATAATTCATATGGTGTTACTAGATTGTTCAATGAGTATACTCTATCGGCCAGCCCTAGTTTTTTCAATAATGCATCTAATTACGTGCAAGGGCCGATTCAAAGTAATTTGCATGCTTTAAGTTCTTATGATACTGGTAACCTACACCATATGTATCCCAACTCTCATGCATCGGCAACCCCACAAATTGTTATGCCGATGAACAACATGGTGAGTTTAGTTAATAAATTTGAAACACCTCATGTTAGAATTTCCAATGCCATGCAAGAAAGTGTTTCACCCTTTTATTCATCGGCAAGTAATGTGCAATATACTAATCCAACCATGCCGATGAACGAGAGAATTGGCCATGTTGCTACTAGTTATTCGGCCAGTTACTCTCAAACGTCATATGCTACACCTCATGTTAGTAATTCTTCGGCACCATACACAACTGTAGATGCTCATAATTCGGCTTCACACCTTCCTGGTTATAGCCGAATGAATGTAAATTTTATAGGAGCGGTTGTGCCCAATATTGTAGAAGATGAGGTAGTGGTGGCTGCATTGAAGAGTTTAGCCCAAAATAAGAGAATTAGTGCTCTTTGCCTTGAACAACATGAAAAGGGGCTATTTCCTGATTATGCCGCAATAAAAGCTAGAGTTTTGCAAGAAGATGAATCTTTGCCAATTGATAAAATTGGCAAGCAAAAGGATGGTCTTACAACAATGCATATGCCTTCACCTAGTACTACATCATATTATACACCCCCTACACAATTGCAAAATTTCGGCAACACCCGTGTGTCATTGCCGAAAGAATCTAAAAGCATTGGGGGGCAATCATATCCGGAGTGGGCTGAAATTGAGAAAAAGCTTAAAGCTAATTTTTCCGCTCGCCGTCAGAAACAAATAGAAAAAGAATTGACTCAGATAAAAGAAGCATTGTCAATTGGTAGTATCAATGAAAAAAAAGGATGATTCGGAACATGAAAGTGCTTCGGTTGAAAAATCCGAATCAAGTAGTATATATTCTGAATCCATCAAATCCAACGAGGCAAGCATTCTTGAGAAAGGGCATGGCAAGCATAGGAAAACAACGGTGCTTGATTTTTCTAAAGTTAATGGAACCTACTTCCTGCCCTATGAGTTCCGTGTCGTAGAAATTGACAAGCTTCAAGGACAAGAACAAGTAGCCGAACAAAGTTCGGCCGACAAAAATCTTCAAAGCAATGATGCACGGATTCAAGAAAAAAGATGATGACAAGGTGTTGGGGAGCCATCCAAAGACGGAGCAAGATGTTCTTCAAATGGAACCACTGTTGGAAATATGCCCTAGAGGCAATAATAAAAGTATTATTATATTTCAATGTTCATGATAAATGTCTTTTATTCATGCTATAACTGTATTATCCGGAAATTGTAATACACGTGTGAATACTTAGACCACAATATGTCCCTGGTGAGCCTCTAGTTGACCAGCTCGTTGTGATCAACAGATAGTCATGGTTTCCTGACTATGGACATTGGATGTCGTTGATGACGGGATCACATCATTAGGAGAATGATGTGATGGACAAGACCCAATCCTAAGCATAGCATAAAAGATCGTATAGTTCGTTTTGCTAGAGCTTTGCCAGTGTCAAGTATCTCTTCCTTCGACCATGAGATCGTGTAACTCCCGGATACCGTAAGAGTGCCTTGGGTGTATCAAACGTCACAACGTAACTGGGTGACTATAAAGGTGCATTACAGGTATCTCCGAAAGTAGCTGTTGGGTTGACACGGATCGAGACTGGGATTTGTCACTCCGTATGACGGAGAGGTATCTCTGGGCCCACTCGGTAATGCATCATCATAATGAGCTCAATGTGACCAAGGTGTTGGACACGGGATCATGCATTACGGTACGAGTAAAGTGACTTGCCGGTAACGAGACTGAACAAGGTATTGGGATACCGACGATCGAGTCTCGGGCAAGTAACGTACCGATTGATAAAGGGAATTGCATACAGGGTTTTGATCGAATCCTCGACATCGTGGTTCATCCGATGACAACATCGAGGAGCATGTGGGAGCCATCATGGGTATCCAGATCCCGCTGTTGGTTATTGACTGAGAGCGTCTCGGTCATGTCTGCATGTCTCCCGAACCCGTAGGGTCTACACACTTAAGGTTCGGTGACGCTAGGGTTATTAGGAAGACTAGTATGTGACTACCGAATGTTGTTCGGAGTCCCGGATGGGATCCTGGACGTCACGAGGAGATCCGGAAGGGTCCGGAGGTAAAGATTTATATATGGGAAGTTGTCAAACAGACATCGGGAAGTTTCGGGGTCATACCGGTATTGTACCGGGGCCACCGGAAGGGTTCCGGGGGTTCACCGGGAGGGGCCACCCCTCCCGGGGGGCTACATGGGCTGCGTGAGGCAGGGAGCCAGCCCCTGGTGGGCTGGCCGCACCCCCTCCCTTGGGCCCATGCGCCTAGGGTTGAGGGGGGAACCCTAGAGGGGGCGCCCCCCTTGGCTTGGGGGGCAAGCCACCCTCTCCTCTCTCCCCTAGGCCGCCGCACCCCCCCCCCTAGATGGGTTCTAGGGGGCCGGCCCCCTTCTCCCTTCCCCCTATAAATAGAGGGGTGAGGGGAGGGCAGCCGTGACCACCCTCCAAGGTGTTGGGTTTCGTAGTAATTTCAAAAAATTTCCTACGCACACGCAAGATCATGTGATGCATAGCAACGAGGGGATGAGTATTGCCTACGTACCCTACGCAGACCGACTGCGGAAGCGATGACACGACGTAGAGGAAGTAGTCGTACGTCTTCACAATCCAACCGATCAAGCACCGAAACTACGGCACCTCCGAGTTCGAGCACACGTTCAGCTCGATGACGATCCCCGGACTCCGATCCAGCAAAGTGTCGGGGAAGAGTTCCGTCAGCACGACGGCGTGGTGACGATCTTGATGAACTACAGCAGCAGGGCTTCGCCTAAACTCCGCTACAGTATTATCGAGGAATATGGTGGCAGGGGGCACCGCACACGGCTAAGGAATCGATCACGTGGATCAACTTGTGTCAACTTGTGTGTTTAGAGGTGCCCCTGCCTCCGTATATAAAGGAGCCAAGGGGGGAGGGTGCGCCGGCCAAGAGGGAGAGGCGCAGGAGGAGTCCTACTCCTACCGGGAGTAGGACTCCCCCCCCCCCCCCAATCCTATTCCAACTAGGATTCCCAAGGGGGAAAGAGGGAGAGGGGTGGCCGGCCACCTCTCCTAGTCCTAATAGGACTAGGGGAAGGGGGGAGGCGCGCAGCCCCCTTGGGCTGCCCCTTTCTCCTTTCCACTAAGGCCCATGATGGCCCATATGGCTCCCGGGGGGTTCCGGTAACCTCCCGGTAACCCGGTAAAATCCCGATTTCACCCGGAACACTTCCGATGTCCAAACATAGACTTCCAATATATCAATCTTTATGTCTCGACCATTTCGAGACTCCTCGTCATGTCCGTGATCACATCCGGGACTCCGAACAACCTTCGATACATCAAAATGCATAAACTCATAATATAACTGTCATCGTAACCTTAAGCGTGCGGACCCTACGGGTTCGAGAACAATGTAGACATGACCGAGACACGTCTCTGGTCGATAACCAATAGCGGGACCTGGATGCCCATATTGGCTCCTACATATTCTACGAAGATCTTTATCGGTCAGACCGCATAACAACATACGTTGTTCCCTTTGTCATCGGTATGTTACTTGCCCGAGATTCGATCGTCGGTATCCAATACCTAGTTCAATCTCGTTACCGGCAAGTCTCTTTACTCGTTCCGTAATACATCATCTCACAACTAACATATTAGTTGTAATGCTTGCAAGGCTTATGTGATGTGTATTACCGAGAGGGCCCAGAGATACCTCTCCGACAATCGGAGTGACAAATCCTAATCTCGAAATACGCCAACCCAACAGCGACCATTGGAGACACCTGTAGTACTCCTTTATAATCACCCAGTTACGTTGTGACGTTTGGTAGTACCCAAAGTGTTCCTCCGGTAAACGGGAGTTGCATAATCTCATAGTCATAGGAACATGTATAAGTCATGAAGAAAGCAATAGCAACATACTAAACGATCGGGTGCTAAGCTAATGGAATGGGTCATGTCAATCAGATCATTCTACTAATGATGTGACCTCGTTAATCAAATAACAACTCATTGTTCATGGTTAGGAAACATAACCATCTTTGATTAACGAGCTAGTCAAGTAGAGGCATACTAGTGACACTCTGTTTGTCTATGTATTCACACATGTATTATGTTTCCAGTAAATACAATTCTAGCATGAATAATAAACATTTATCATGATTATAAGGAAATAAATAATAACTTTATTATTGCCTCTAGGGCATATTTCCTTCAGTCTCCCACTTGCACTAGAGTCAATAATCTAGATTACACTGTAATGATTCTAACACCCATGGAGCCTTGGTGCTGATCATGTTTTGCTCGTGGAAGAGGCTTAGTCAACGGGTCTGCAACATTCAGATCCGTATGTATCTTGCAAATCTCTATGTCTCCCACCTGGACTAGATCCCGGATGGAGTTGAAGCGTCTCTTGATGTGTTTGGTCCTTTTGTGAAATCTGGATTCCTTTGCTAAGGCAATTGCACCAGTATTGTCACAAAAGATTTTCATTGGACCTGATGCACTAGGTATGACACCTAGATCGGATATGAACTCCTTCATCCAGACTCCTTCATTTGCTGCTTCCGAAGCAGCTATGTATTCCGCTTCACATGTAGATCCCGCTACAACGCTTTGTTTAGAACTGCACCAACTGACAGCTCCACCGTTTAATGTAAACACGTATCCGGTTTGCGATTTAGAATCGTCCGGATCAGTGTCAAAGCTTGCATCAACGTAACCTTTTACGGTGAGCTCTTTGTCACCTCCATATACGAGAAACATATCCTTAGTCCTTTTCAGGTATTTCAGGATGTTCTTGACCGCTGTCCAGTGATCCACTCCTGGATTACTTTGGTACCTCCCTGCTAAACTTATAGCAAGGCACACATCAGGTCTGGTACACAGCATTGCATACATGATAGAGCCTATGGCAGATGCATAGGGAACATCTTTCATATTCTCTCTATCTTCTGCAGTGGTCGGGCATTGAGTCTTACTCAATTTCACACCTTGTAACACAGGCAAGAACCCTTTCTTCGCTTGATCCATTTTGAATTTCTTCAAAATTTTGTCAAGGTATGTGCTTTGTGAAAGTCCAATTAAGCGTCTTGATCTATCTTTATAGATCTTAATGCCTAATACGTAAGCAGCTTCACCGAGGTCTTTCATTGAAAAACTTTTATTCAAGTATCCCTTTATGCTATCCAGAAATTCTATATCATTTCCAATCAGTAATATGTCATCCACATATAATATCAGAAATGCTACAGAGCTCCCACTCACTTTCTTGTAAATACATGCTTCTCCGAAAGTCTGTATAAAACCAAATGCTTTGATCACACTATCAAAACGTTTATTCCAACTCCGAGAGGCTTGCACCAGTCCATAAATGGATCGCTGGAGCTTGCACACTTTGTTAGCTCCCTTTGGATCGACAAAACCTTCTGGTTGCATCATATACAACTCTTCTTCCAGAAATCCATTCAGGAATGCAGTTTTGACATCCATCTGCCAAATTTCATAATCATAAAATGCGGCAATCGCTAACATGATTCGGACGGACTTAAGCATCGCTACGGGTGAGAAGGTCTCATCGTAGTCAATCCCTTGAACTTGTCGAAAACCTTTTGCGACAAGTCGAGCTTTGTAGACAGTAACATTACCATCAGCGTCAGTCTTCTTCTTAAAGATCCATTTATTCTCAATTGCTTGCCGATCATTGGGCAAGTCAACCAAAGTCCATACTTTGTTCTCATACATGGATCCCATCTCAGATTTCATGGCTTCAAGCCACTTTGTGGAATCTGGGCTCACCATCGCTTCTTCATAGTTCGTAGGTTCATCATGATCTAGTAGCATGACTTCCAGAACAGAATTTCCGTACCACTCTGGCGCGGATCTTACTCTGGTTGATCTACGTGGTTCAGTAGTATCTTGATCTGAAGTTTCATGATCATTATCATTGGCTTCCTCACTAACCGGTGTAGGTGTCACTGAAACAGTTTTCTGTGATGAACTACTCTCCAGTAAGGGAGCAGGTACAGTTACCTCGTCAAGTTCTACTTTCCTCCCACTCACTTCTTTCGAGAGAAACTCCTTCTCTAGAAATGATCCATTCTTAGCAACGAATGTTTTGCCTTCGGATCTGTGATAGAAGGTGTACCCAACAGTTTCCTTTGGGTATCCTATGAATACACATTTCTCCGATTTGGGTTCGAGCTTATCAGGTTGAAGCTTTTTCACATAAGCATCGCAGCCCCAAACTTTAAGAAACGACAACTTTGGTTTCTTGCCAAACCATAGTTCATAAGGCGTCGTCTCAACGGATTTTGATGGTGCCCTATTTAACGTGAATGCGGCCGTCTCTAAAGCATAACCCCAAAATGATAGCGGTAAATTTGTAAGAGACATCATAGATCGCACCATATCTAGTAAAGTACGATTACGACGTTCGGACACACCATTGCGTTGTGGTGTTCCGGGTGGCGTGAGTTGTGAAACTATTCCACAGTTTTTCAAATGTACACCAAACTCGTAACTCAAATATTCTCCTCCACGATCAGATCGTAGAAACTTTATTTTCTTGTTACGATGATTTTCAACTTCACTCTGAAATTCTTTGAACTTTTCAAATGTTTCAGACTTATGCTTCATTAAGTAGATATATCCATATCTGCTCAAATCATCTGTGAAGGTGAGAAAATAACGATATCCGCCACGAGCCTCAATATTCATCGGACCACATACATCGGTATGTATGATTTCCAACAAATCTGTTGCTCTCTCCATAGTACCGGAGAACGGTGTTTTAGTCATCTTGCCCATGAGGCACGGTTCACAAGTACCAAGTGATTCATAATCAAGTGGTTCCAAAAGTCCATTAGTATGGAGTTTCTTCATGCGTTTTACACCGATATGACCTAAACGACAGTGCCACAAATAAGTTGCACTTTCATTATCAACTCTGCATCTTTTGGTTTCAACATTATGAATATGTGTATTACTACTATCGAGATTTAGTAAGAATAGACCACTCTTCAAGGGTGCATGACCATAAAAGATATTACTCATATAAATAGAACAACCATTATTCTCTGATTTAAATGAATAACCGTCTCGCATTAAACAAGATCCAGATATAATGTTCATGCTCAACGCTGGCACCAAATAACAATTATTTAGGTCTAATATTAATCCCGAAGGTAGATGTAGAGGTAGCGTGCCGACCGCGATCACATCGACTTTGGAACCGTTTCCCACGCGCATCGTCACCTTGTCCTTTGCCAGTGCCCGCTTATTCTGTAGTCCCTGTTTCGAGTTGCAAATATTAGCAACAGAACCAGTATCAAATACCCAGGTGCTACTGCGAGCTCTAGTAAGGTACACATCAATAACATGTATATCATATATACCTTTGTTCACCTTGCCATCCTTCTTATCCGCCAAATACTTGGGGCAGTTCCGCTTCCAGTGACCAGTCTGCTTGCAGTAGAAGCACTCAGTTTCAGGCTTAGGTCCAGACTTGGGTTTCTTATCTTGAGCAGCAACTTGCTTGCTGTTCTTCTTGAAGTTCCCTTTCTTCTTTCCTTTGCCCTTTTTCTTGAAACTAGTGGTTTTGTTAACCATCAACACTTGATGCTCCTTTTTGATTTCTACCTCCGCAGCTTTCAGCATTGCGAAGAGCTCGGGAATAGTCTTGTTCATCCCTTGCATATTATAGTTCATCACGAAGCTCTTGTAGCTTGGTGGCAGTGATTGGAGAATTCTGTCGATGACACAATCATCCGGAAGATTAACTCCCAATTGAATCAAGTGATTATTATACCCAGACATTTTGAGTATATGTTCACTGACAGAACTGTTCTCCTCCATCTTGCAGCTATAGAACTTATTGGAGACTTCATATCTCTCAATCCGGGCATTTGCTTGAAATATTAACTTCAACTCCTGGAACATCTCATATGCTCCATGACGTTCAAAACGTCGTTGAAGTCCCGATTCTAAGCCGTAAAGCATGGCACACTGAACTATTGAGTAGTCATCAGCTTTGCTCTGCCAGACGTTCATAACATCTGGCGTTGCTCCAGCAGCAGGCCTGGCACCCAGCGGTGCTTCCAGGACGTAATTCTTCTGTGCAGCAATGAGGATAATCCTCAAGTTACGGACCCAGTCCGTGTAATTGCTACCATCATCTTTCAACTTTGCTTTCTCAAGGAACGCATTAAAATTTAACGGAACAACAGCACGAGCCATCTATCTACAATCAACATAAACAAGCAAGATACTATCAGGGACTAAGTTCATGATAAATTTTTAAGTTCAATTAATCATATTACTAAAGAACTCCCACTTAGATAGACATCCCTCTAATCCTCTAAGTGATTACGTGATCCAAATCAACTAAACCATAACCGATCATCACGTGAAATGGAGTAGTTTTCAATGGTGAACATCGTTATGTTGATCATATCTACTATATGATTCACGCTCGACCTTTCGGTCTCTGTGTTCCGAGGCCATATCTGCATATGCTAGGCTCGTCAAGTTTAACCTGAGTATTCTGCGTGTGCAAAACTGGCTTGCACCCGTTGTAGATGGACGTAGAGCTTATCACACCCGATCATCACGTGGTGTCTGGGCACGACGAACTTTGGCAACGGTGCATACTCAGGGAGAACACTTCTTGATAATTTAGTGAGAGATCATCTTATAATGCTACCGTCAATCAAAGCAAGATAAGATGCATAAAAAGATAAACATCACATGCAATCAATATAAGTGATATGATATGGCCATCATCATCTTGTGCTTGTGATCTCCATCTCCGAAGCACCGTCATGATCACCATCGTCACCGGCGCGACACCTTGATCTCCATCGTAGCATCGTTGTCGTCTCGCCAATCTTTATGCTTCCACGACTATCACTACCGTTTAGTAATAAAGTAAAGCATTACATCGCGATTGCATTGCATACAATAAAGCGACAACCATATGGCTCCTGCCAGTTGCCGATAACTCTGTTACAAAACATGATCATCTCATACAATAAAATTCAGCATCATGCTTTGACCATATCACATCACAACATGCCCTGCAAAAACAAGTTAGACGTCCTCTACTTTGTTGTTGCATGTTTTACGTGGCTGCTACGGGCTTAAGTAAGAACCAATCTCACCTACGCATCAAAACCACAACGATAGTTTGTCAAATAGACTCCGTTTTAACCTTCGCAAGGACCGGGCGTAGCCATACTTGGTTCAACTAAAGTTGGAGAGGCAGTCGCCCGCAAGCCATCTCTGTGCAAAGCACGTCGAGGGAACCGGTCTCGCGTAAGCGTACGCGTAAGGTTGGTCCGGGTCGTCTCGTCCAACAATACCGCCGAACCAAAGTATGACATGCTGGTAGGCAGTATGACTTGTATCGTCCACAACTTACTTGTGTTCTACTCGTGCATATAACATCAACATCAATAACCTAGGCTCGGATGCCACTGTTGGGTTTCGTAGTAATTTCAAAAAATTTCCTACGCACACGCAAGATCATGTGATGCATAGCAACGAGGGGATGAGTATTGCCTACGTACCCTACGCAGACCGACTGCGGAAGCGATGACACGACGTAGAGGAAGTAGTCGTACGTCTTCACGATCCAACCGATCAAGCACCGAAACTACGGCACCTCCGAGTTCGAGCACACGTTCAGCTCGATGACGATCCCCGGACTCCGATCCAGCAAAGTGTCGGGGAAGAGTTCCGTCATCACGACGGTGTGGTGACGATCTTGATGAACTACAGCAGCAGGGCTTCGCCTAAACTCCGCTACAGTATTATCGAGGAATATGGTGGCAGGGGGCACCGCACACGGCTAAGGAATCGATCACGTGGATCAACTTGTGTCAACTTGTGTGTTTAGAGGTGCCCCTGCCTCCGTATATAAAGGAGCCAAGGGGGGAGGGTGCGCCGGCCAAGAGGGAGAGGCGCAGGAGGAGTCCTACTCCTACCGGGAGTAGGACTCCCCCCCCCAATCCTATTCCAACTAGGATTCCCAAGGGGGAAAGAGGGAGAGGGGTGGCCGGCCACCTCTCCTAGTCCTAATAGGACTAGGGGAAGGGGGGAGGCGCGCATCCCCCTTGGGCTGCCCCTTTCTCCTTTCCACTAAGGCCCATGATGGCCCATATGGCTCCCGGGGGGTTCCGGTAACCTCCCGGTAACCCGGTAAAATCCCGATTTCACCCGGAACACTTCCGATGTCCAAACATAGACTTCCAATATATCAATCTTTATGTCTCGACCATTTCGAGACTCCTCGTCATGTCCGTGATCACATCCGGGACTCCGAACAACCTTCGGTACATCAAAATGCATAAACTCATAATATAACTGTCATCGTAACCTTAAGCGTGCGGACCCTACGGGTTCGAGAACAATGTAGACATGACCGAGACACGTCTCTGGTCAATAACCAATAGCGGGACCTGGATGCCCATATTGGCTCCTACATATTCTACGAAGATCTTTATCGGTCAGACCGCATAACAACATACGTTGTTCCCTTTGTCATCGGTACGTTACTTGCCCGAGATTCGATCGTCGGTATCCAATACCTAGTTCAATCTCGTTACCGGCAAGTCTCTTTACTCGTTCCGTAATACATCATCTCACAACTAACATATTAGTTGTAATGCTTGCAAGGCTTATGTGATGTGTATTACCGAGAGGGCCCAGAGATACCTCTCCGACAATCGGAGTGACAAATCCTAATCTCGAAATACGCCAACCCAACATCGACCATTGGAGACACCTGTAGTACTCCTTTATAATCACCCAGTTACGTTGTGACGTTTGGTAGTACCCAACGTGTTCCTCCGGTAAACGGGAGTTGCATAATCTCATAGTCATAGGAACATGTATAAGTCATGAAGAAAGCAATAGCAACATACTAAACGATCGGGTGCTAAGCTAATGGAATGGGTCATGTCAATCAGATCATTCTACTAATGATGTGACCTCGTTAATCAAATAACAACTCATTGTTCATGGTTAGGAAACATAACCATCTTTGATTAACGAGCTAGTCAAGTAGAGGCATACTAGTGACACTTTGTTTGTCTATGTATTCAAACATGTATTATGTTTCCGGTAAATACAATTCTAGCATGAATAATAAACATTTATCATGATTATAAGGAAATAAATAATAACTTTATTATTGCCTCTAGGGCATATTTCCTTCAGTCTCCCACTTGCACTAGAGTCAATAATCTAGATTACACTGTAATGATTCTAACACCCATGGAGCTTTGGTGCTGATCATGTTTTGCTCGTGGAAGAGGCTTAGTCAACGGGTCTACAACATTCAGATCCGTATGTATCTTGCAAATCTCTATGTCTCCCACCTGGACTAGATCCCGGATGGAGTTGAAGCGTCTCTTGATGTGTTTGGTCCTTTTGTGAAATCTGGATTCCTTTGCCAAGGCAATTGCACCAGTATTGTCACAAAAGATTTTCATTGGACCCGATGCACTAGGTATGACACCTAGATCGGATATGAACTCCTTCATCCAGACTCCTTCATTTGCTGCTTCCGAAGCAGCTATGTATTCCGCTTCACATGTAGATCCCGCTACAACGCTTTGTTTAGAACTGCACCAACTGACAGCTCCACCGTTTAATGTAAACACGTATCCGGTTTGCGATTTAGAATCGTCCGGATCAGTGTCAAAGCTTGCATCAACGTAACCTTTTACGGTGAGCTCTTTGTCACCTCCATATACGAGAAACATATCCTTAGTCCTTTTCAGGTATTTTAGGATGTTCTTGTTAGGTTTCGTAGTAATTTCAAAAATTTTCCTACGCGCACACAGGATCATGTGATGCATAGCAACGAGAGGAGAGTGTTGTCTACGTACCCAACGCAGACCGACTGCGGAAGCGATGACACGACGTAGAGGAAGTAGTCGTACGTCTTCACGATCCAACCGATCAAGCACCGAAACTACGGCACCTCCGAGTTCGAGCACACGTTCAGCTCGATGACGATCCCCGGACTCCGATCCAGCAAAGTGTCGGGGAAGAGTTTCGTCAGCACGACGGCGTGGTGACGATCTTGATGAACTACAGCAGCAGGGCTTCGCCTAAACTCCGCTACAGTATTATCGAGGAATATGGTGGCAGGGGGCACCGCACACGGCTAAGGAATCGATCACGTGGATCAACTTGTGTCAACTTGTGTGTTTAGAGGTGCCCCTGCCTCCGTATATAAAGGAGGAGAGGAGGGGAGGCTGGCCGGCCAAAGAGGGAGGCGCAGGAGAGTCCTACTCCCTCTGGGAGTAGGATTCCTCCCCCCAATCCTAGTCCAACTAGGATTCCTCGGAGGGGAAGGGAGAGAGGGGGGCCGGCCACCTTCTCCTAGTCCTAATAGGACTAGGGGAGGGGAAAGAGGTGCAGCCACCTTGGGCTGCCCCTTTCTCCTTTCCACTAAGGCCCATGATGGCCCATATGGCTCCCGGGGGGTTCCGGTAACCTCCCGGTAACCCGGTAAAATCCCGATTTCACCCGGAACACTTCCGATGTCCAAACATAGGCTTCCAATATATCAATCTTTACGTCTCGACCATTTCGAGACTCCTCGTCATGTCCGTGATCACATCCGGGACTCCGAACAACCTTCGGTACATCAAAATGCATAAACTCATAATATAACTGTCATCGTAACCTTAAGCGTGCGGACCCTACGGGTTCGAGAACAATGTAGACATGACCGAGACATGTCTCTGGTCAATAACCAATAGCGGGACCTGGATGCCCATATTGGCTCCTACATATTCTACGAAGATCTTTATCGGTCAGACCGCATAACAACATACGTTGTTCCCTTTGTCATCGGTATGTTACTTGCCCGAGATTTGATCGTCGGTATCCAATACCTAGTTCAATCTCGTTACCGGCAAGTCTCTTTACTCGTTCCGTAATACATCATCTCACAACTAACATATTAGTTGTAATGCTTGCAAGGCTTATGTGATGTGTATTACCGAGAGGGCCCAGAGATACCTCTCCGACAATCGGAGTGACAAATCCTAATCTCGAAATACGCCAACCCAACATCGACCATTGGAGACACCTGTAGTACTCCTTTATAATCACCCAGTTACGTTGTGACGTTTGGTAGTACCCAAAGTGTTCCTCCGGTAAACGGGAGTTGCATAATCTCATAGTCATAGGAACATGTATAAGTCATGAAGAAAGCAATAGCAACATACTAAACGATCGGGTGCTAAGCTAATGGAATGGGTCATGTCAATCAGATCATTCTAGTGACCTCGTTAATCAAATAACAACTCATTGTTCATGGTTAGGAAACATAACCATCTTTGATTAACGAGCTAGTCAAGTAGAGGCATACTAGTGACACTCTGTTTGTCTATGTATTCACACATGTATTATGTTTCCGGTAAATACAATTCTAGCATGAATAATAAACATTTATCATGATTATAAGGAAATAAATAATAACTTTATTATTGCCTCTAGGGCATATTTCCTTCACAAGGTGCAGCCCTCCCCTCCCCAACACCTCTCCTCCTCCGTTGTGTGCTTGGCGAAGCCCTGTCGGAGTACTGCTTCTCCACCATCACCACGCCGTCGTGCTGCCGGTGGAGCTGTCTTCCTCAACCTCTCCTTTCCCCTTGCTGGATCAAGAAGGAGGAGACGTCTCCCGTCCCGTACGTGTGTTGAACGCGGAGGTGCTGTCCGTTCAGCACTTGGTCATCGGTGATTCGAATCACGTCGAGTACGACTACATCATCACCTTGCAAGCTTCCGCACGCGATCTACAAGTGGTATGTAGATGCAAACTCTCTCCCTTGACTCGTTGCTTAGATGAACTCATAGATGGATCTTGGTGAAACCGTAGGAAAAATTTTAATTTTCTGCAACGTTACCCAACAACCACCATCATGCTCTCCCAACATATTTGAAGAGGTATGCATAGCGAGTAATTTACCTATTTTCAGATTTGATCGCAACTTCATTATTGATGCATCTATAAGAAATATTCTCATAAGTAATTTTGAAAGACCAATGAAGAAGGGTAATTTACTTGTTAGCAATAAAATTGTTATGGAACATATCGGTCAAACCATTGCGCCATTTATAAAGACCGATGATGACTTATTGTTACAGCCAAAGCTTTCCCCGTTGCTTTATCTAAAGTTCATATCTAGTTGGGTAGCTTTGCTTATTTCGTACTTGGCTTGCACTTGGTCTCAACTGAGACATGTATGTTCTAAATATCTTCGTTTCAGAAATTTAAAGCCAGGGTTAAATTCTATTGAGAAAACCGATGCTAATACAATATCTTATCCAAAGACATCGGAGATAGAGTGGAAAATACAATGCATAGCCGAATGGGGAGATTCCAAATCTGAACCATTCATTTGCTTATCTCCAAAGCCGTTCAAACAGCAAGATCGGCTAGAAAACAAGAAGTATACCTTCAATTCAAGCATGTGTGATCAAATATTTAATTTGTTGCTGAAAAATAATTACATTACAATTCTCGATCACCATGTTAAGCCATCAATCCAAGGACGAATGTACTATAAGTTGCATGATTCGTCCAAACATAATTTTGAGGATTGCAACATGTTTCGGCAAATAGTTAAATCAGCCATTGAAAAAGGACGATTGAAGTTTGTTGAAACACCAAGAGATGACCAGTCTATTTCAATTGGTCCCGATGGCAAAAGGTTTTTGCATCGGCTGCTTCAAGCCTATCCATTTAAAGAGAATGTAAAAGCTGCAGGTGATGGGATCAAGCTTTCATGTAAAGAAGTTGTTGAAGAGCATAATGAACATAATCTTGAGGGCAAGAATTCCATCGAAGCTACAATGGAGACGCCAAGGACTGGGGAGCAGCAAGCAAATCCAATGATCGATGAAAGCAAACCAAAAGAAAACAAAGGACGAAATAAGCGCAAGTGTAAGAGATCAAAATTCACCTTCGCTGAACTATTGGATAAATCAAAAGAAGAGTGAAGAGAAGAATGCTTATCGGCCAAATCATGCAAAGAAACCAAGGTCACCCCCAAGGCGCAAATATGAGGATCGGTATTGGCAAAGTGATAATGTTAATGCAACATATTCATATCCTTATTTTGGGCCGCCAATGCCAATGTCGTGGATACCTCCCTATGCTCATATAGGTACATATTCATCATGGGACAGGTATGATACAAGGGCACATTCTCCATCTTATTCTAGACCATCTCATCAATACTATGCAGCTCCAAGGAGATCAACATTTGAACAATCACGCGTCAAAGACCGTTTCAATCATAAGGAATCGGTCCAGAGCTCAAGAAAGAAGAAAGAGGTGGTAAAGCAAGTTTACCGCGTGAAAAAAGAGATGGTCGTAAGTGTGCTGCTTCAGATTTGATCTCAAATAACAAAGAGCCAATTAAAGTGTTGACATTGGCTACAAAAGGCAAAGAAGTGAAGCAATCAATTGATAAAAATCATAGTGCCAAATCTGAAGAAAAGAAGTTGAGGGTGCACAAGGCCCAAAAAGAGTTGTCATTGCTTCAAACAAAATCACAACCGGGGTGCCCACTCAGCTTATCGTATTGGCGAAAAAAAGAATTACAAAAACTTAGTGCACAAGAGCGGAAAAAGAAGAACATGGCATGGGTTCCAAAGAGGAGCAGTCAAAATGAAAGTGATGTGCAACCTTCTATTGCAACAAGTGTTACAAAAGTGAAGAAAGAGAAGGATGGAAGCCAAAAACAGTTAAACCGAAGGTTTGCATCACCCCATCAAAATCTTCGGTTAGCACATCATCCATATTCTTCAACCATACCATTGATGCCTTTGCCATGGAATTCATCATCAGGTATGATAAATTACCCTCCCTGGATTTATTTTAATCCATGGAAGCGACATAATTTTCTGCATCATGAGAGGGTATTACCAAATCTCTATACATTTTATTAGCTACATTTTTTCTTGCTAATCCAAAGGGCCGAAATATTTGATTGCTATTTCATTTGTTTATTTCGGCTATACATGATTTGGTGAATGAATTCTACATGGGCATTATGTTGATGGCCGGTATTTATCTATCGCCCTAAGAATATGTCAAAGCATGGCTGATGTAGTATCCTAACATCGTCCTTAGTTCAATTAGAGGCCAAAACGAGGTACATGTTCATTGATATTGCCCTTGTCTTTCTAGTACTATGGAGATTATTTTCGACGGTAAATTTGTGGCAATGGCCAAGGTGTTGGTGTTGCTTATTTATCTCCACATGGAGCTATTTTGTGAAGCCTCAGGCCGCTTATAATATTTTTGCACAATCAGCAAAGCCGAATATGCATTGTCATTCGGATTGGAGCTTTGCCTTGATATAGGTGCTATACATATTGAGGCTTCTGGTGATTCGTTATTAGTAGTGCAACAAATATCCAAGGGTTATCAATATTTTGACGAATCACTTATAGTTTATCTTTTGGTATGTCTAGATGCAAGATTTACCTTGGGTTGCTTTGAAATTGTTCATATATCTAGGCATGACAATTCGAAAGAGTTGGCACAGCAAGCGTCCGGCTACTATGTTTATCATGGTGTATTGCATTTCTATCAACAGCCGATGCTAGGTCTTGTCAACATAGGTAAGGCTGAATCGAAGCCCACCGCTTCGGCCAGTAATGAAACTTTTATGCAGGCGAAGTAAGGATTGGAGGAAGTTCATTCTTGATTATCTGCAAAATCCTAGCGAAAGGGTGAACAATATGGTTCGGAGGATGGTTTTGATCTATGGAACCTTATCACCGGATTGTTTTAGAAGCCGAGAAGTTTTCACCCAAGTTTGCATCAAAAGGTTCAAACAAGCAATGGACGATATATACTTGTTGTTCTAAGAACATGCAAAATGGCCGATGGAGTGTTGACATCGTCCTTAGAACAAGCTATGCGGAACTTATTTTTTGACACACAAACTTTGCCGAAAAATAGGGGGGCATGTGTTGACACCAGATTTTGGCACGGTCAATAACTTATTTAAGATGGCCTTAAATAGAGAAGTGATCTTCATGAAAGAGTTCCGTATTGTCGATATGAACATCTTTGAAGTTTGGGTCATCGCAGTCCGATTTGATCTCGAAGACCGAAACTATGCTCAAAGTACTAAGATCTTATATTCAGAGTACAGTTTGGCTGATTAAGCCCCCAAGACGACCTCAAATGGAAAAATTATCTACACGGATTGTCTTCGTCTCGTCGAAACGGTCGATTTTGATATAAAACTCGTTCCAATCCGAGTTCATATGCAAAAGTTAGAGCCATCAAAATACAGCCCTGTCAGGAGGCAAAAACTGGCGCGCCCCACCAGACACCCTGTCTGATGGGTAGCGCGAGGGATAGCCTGTTTCGTGCGACCGATTTGACCCTTAAGATGACCTCTGATCAAAAAACGTTCAACATAAAAGTTGTTCGTCTCGTCGAAACGGTCAAGATTGCTTTTGGGCTCGTTTCCATCCGAAATCGTTTACCACCACAAAAAAGACCCGCAAGATGCAGCCAGTTTAAACCGAACAGTTTTGGAGTTCGGACAAAACCAATCCGAATTTGACTAGGATTTTGGACGTGAATCCAAGCTTTTTCCTTGCATGGGAAGTCCAGCCGCCTCTTATATACCTAAGGGGTGACGGCCGATTGAACAACACCAATCGAACAAACACATCTAATAATTTTTCATGTTCATATACTTTTATCTCTCCCCTTGTATCTTTCTTCTCGTTCTTCGTCGTTCTTCAAGATTGGAGGTTGCGAATCCACGAGGCTCTAGGGGCGGTAAGGCCGATCTCGAGCAGCCAATCGTCGCCGCGAGCACTGACGGGGTCCCTCCCGGGCGAGCGAGGCGTCTGGTCCCAAAAGCGCCGGCTTGCTGTCTTGCGTATCGTGCTGGAAGTCGGCCTCCCGCGGTGTGAGTTGCGGAGCATCTCCTTCGGCGCCGCGGGTACACATCGACGTGTTCGTGTGACAAGTGCCAGCGTCAACAAGTAGTTAAAATTTACGCTTAAACTTTTGACACGAAATCAAAAAGAGTATAGAGCAGCCGATCACATAAATCGTTTAGAGGAGTAAATATGAGAGACAATCACACCTAGCCGAACTCCTAAATGGTTGGCGGACTAAAAAAATTAAGAATTGGCCCCTAAAAGCAGCCCAAGTCTCTTATTTTTACTCCTCCGGAGCCATTTCTGAGAAATTGTTTTCCTTCTCCTCTCTCGTGTGCGCCACCTCCTCCTCCCGTCCCTCGCTGCCGGAACCCACGCCGCGAGCAATCCAATGCCCTGGTGACCGGAAAAATGAAGCCCCACGCCCACATAACTCCGGCGACCCTCGTCCGCGTCAGATTGTCATTAGCGGTGACAAATTTGAGCTGCTGCTTGTGCGCTGCAGCGTGCGCGCGTGTGCGTGCTTGTGTGCTGCGACTGCTACTCCTTCGTGTGTGTGCCCGTTGCTGCTGCTGCTGCTGCTGCGTGTGTGTGCTTGTGTGCGTGTGTGCTACGTACTGCTTCTGTGTGTGTGCGCTTGTGTGCGTGTGTGCTCCGTACTGCTTCTGCGTGTGTGTGTGTGTGTGTTTGTGTGCGTGGGTACGAGTGCTTGTGTGGGTGTGTGCTATCAAACATGAAGACCATTAGAAGTTACGGTACAAATCAGTTGTGATTATGTCTATCAAACATGAACTTGCGATCCAAGTCATGCACATGGAATGGCCACTAATAGTTACTAGCTCCGTCCTGGCTTATTAGCCCCCTTACTATTTAGTGCCAAATTTTGGCCATGGATTCCGGTTTATTGGTCCCTTTACTATTTAGTTGCAAATTTTGATCATAGATTTAACTAGAAAATAATAATTCATGTTATAAAAAATTATACTGTTGAATTCGTATTTGAACATAGTTTTCAATAATATTGTTTTTTGTTACATGCATTAACATTTTATTAGTTAAATTTAGGGTCAAATTTTGGCACAAAACATGAGGGAACCAATAAACTAGGACAGAGGTAGTAGTCACTAGTGCACTATTAACTATCAGAGATTAAGTTTAGTTGTGAGCTCATGGACCTAGGTGGTTAAATAGAACCCATGTTGACGGGGTTAGCAAGAGGGGTGGTAAGGCTGGTCGTAATGTGGGTATCATATACTAGTATCATGCATTAAGTCCATGAGCATGCTGATGGGATTTGCCAAGAGGGGTGGTGATGCTGGTTGTAATGATACTAGTGTATGATACTACCTTCCTAATGCATAGTATTATATATTAGTATCATGTAGTAATTTATTTATTAAGATGTATTTATTTTGATACGGTATGATACATTCTCTTTTTTTATTTAATTTATGGCACCCCATTAAAATTGCCTAGTTGACATGCATGATACTATCTATGACATGTGCATGATCATAAATGAGCATTATAATTGACGACCAACTTGTTTTTGTTATCCTCCTTTTATAGTCTTTTGATGCTTGCGTCCTTCATGCAACTTGGACATTATTGCTTGTTAGGTTTCATTTCCTTTTTGGGTGACAAGGCATCTGTACAACTTGTAGTTGTCTGGCCACTAGTAGTTTCCTAGAGAAAACTCCCGTGGGTTGCCTATTATATCTTTGTTGCCATCGACACTTACGAAGCTGGCATGAAATTTTCAAGTGGGCCTAGTGGCTTAGCAGAGTTAGACGTGTGATGTACGTACAATTGATAGATATTTGTAATGTTTAAGGGGGGCCAATAGACGTGCAGTGCCGTGCCGTGAAAATAGAGTTGTAGCAGCACGTCTCCGGTGTCGCCGTTGATCTCCCTCGAATAGCTGATCATCATATCCCATGAATAAGTTCATCATAGTGGTGCAAGTGCACCACAACTAATGGTATCCGCGCGTGCGGAAAGGAATGTCGTGCAGCAGACTGCTAGGTCTGATGCATAGTCGGCGGCTTGTGGAGGTGTCTAGTTGCAACACATGCAAAGCCCTAACGACAAATGGCAAATCGATCAATCTCAATATGTTTGTCGTACCCCCACTATATACAGGCATCCATCACGAGCCTCACACGTGGGACCCGCATGAAACCTAAAGCCCATAAGTCAACATCGCCAAGATCCTAGTACAGCTTGGATCACATTCGAGCGGTGTCCTCAGATCCAACCTCATCGGCTCCTTCCCTTAAGCGTGTGACCCCTTAGGTTCAAGTCGGCTTGGCTGCAAGCCAGACCACATCCGACATTGATGTAGGGCGGAACCCTATGTGGACGATCTTTCACGTTTGGAGGGGATCCTACGGGGAATCACGAAGAACACGCGGAAGCACAAAGGGGAAACACGGGGAAAACGAGAGAGAAACTCTAAACCGACATAGAACCAATCACACGAGTGCTAGATCACCGAGAGCAAATAGTAACACATGATCCAAATTCAACAAAGGTAAGGATACAAAGGAACCGTTCTTCTCCGTACGGAGATCTTGATGGTCTTCCCTAGAAAGGGGTCTTGAATCCGCTTGGGGGATCTTCTCCGAAGAGGTCGTGAGCTCCGAGGAGAAGTAACCAAGTGGATGAGCAAGGCTCTCACACAAAATATGAGCTAAACCTATGCTAACCCTAGATAGGAGATGGGAGACACCTATTTATAGTCTTAGTGCAAATAGAAGTCAAAGTGAACGGGTACATGGGCTCCAGCCCGCGGGCGAGGTCACTCAGGTGCCGGACGTCCGGAAGGGGTCGGACGTCCGGAGGCTCGGGACGGTCCGGTCGTCCGGACGGGCTCGGACGTCCGTAGATTCGGCTTTGTCGTGTGCGCGTCGGACGTCCGGAGAGGGTTGGTCGTCCGGAGCTTCGGGACGGTCCGGACGTCCGGAGTTCGGCGATCGTCCGTAGATTCGGATCGGATGCTTGTCGTCCGGTCGTCCGGTCCGCCTCGGACGTCCGTAGATTCGGTTCGGGTGGCGAAGTACCGGACGTCCGGAAAGCTCGGTCGTCCGTGTCCTGGCATTCGTCGGACGTCCGGACTGGGTCGGTCGTCCGACGCCTGTAGCTTCCACGGCAGCTCTTCTTCTTGTCCATCATGCTTGGGGTCCTCGCCGTCTTGGCTCTTGTATGTAGCTGTTCCGTGGCTCGCTTCCAAGCACCTGATCACGCACAGAGTTTCTGAATGAGGTAGTAGCCATGTCTTGTGAGTAGGAAAAGGAAGTTCGGAGAGGAGCGAGTTCACCTTATCTTCAATAGCCTTAGCTCGGGCTCGTGTCATGGGTCCAAGTGGTGTTGAGGGAGATGTAGATGTGTCCATGGGGATGAGCGAGGGATGCTCTGCATCAT